>NW_015115400.1:0-72488 GCF_001443285.1 Poecilia latipinna
TAAATTAGTTGTAATTTAAATTAGAACTAATTTCTAATTTAAATTAGAAATTAGAACTAATTTCTAATTAGTTCTAATTAGAACTAACCACACTGTGGTGCCCATGCGGCTGGACACCACAGGGCACTATGAACCCGATCGAACCATTATACCTAGGATTCCTGTCGGCTAATGTGTCGTCTCTCAGGTTTTGAAAATGGGCCGACAGTCGGCCGACAACTCGTGTAGTGTAAGCTGGACATTACACTAAGGAAATGAGGAAGGGAGGGTCAGTGGAGAGCACCGGAGATGAGCCTTTTTTCATTCAGTGTCATCAAGAGAAAGAAAAAAGGCAGGAAGAGACGATAAAGCTGATAACTGAAATGAGGTCTATGGGTTTAATTTATTGTGTGATTAATTGATTTATCGTTTATCGTGACAGGCCTAGTCACAAAGGGATTGACACAGACAGCAATGCGATGCTCACGCAGGTGGTGACAAAAACATGCAAAGAAAATATGTTCAAAACCACAATCACCAGCCAAGCAGCCATCCTTCCATGTCTTTTCTGCCAGATTCAGGTTCAGTCACTGCTAAAAATCCAGTCTCATCAAACCAGGTGATGTGTTTCCAATGTGTTGTTCAGGTGTGGTGAGCTATTGTGAATTTTAGCCTCAATTTCCTGTTCTTAGCCAACAGCATTGCAGCCTATCCATGAAAGGCTCAACATGTGAATTCAGAAATGCTATTCTGTGTTGCACAACAAGTGGTTAAGCTACTAAGGTATTTCTATCATTCCAAACCGGCTTCTCCTTTCTGACCTTTGACATCAACAAGGCATTTTCATCTACACATGTCATGAGTTTCTAAAACGCAAAGACCAACAATCAAACCACAAGTAAAGTTACTGAACCTCTCTTCCCCACTCTGATGCTCTGTTTGTATTCAAGTAAGTTGACTTCACCTCATCGAGAGTCCATGTTATTGCCTCATTTACGAGTTGCATTAAAAACCAATTAAAGATCAGCCCATACATAATCTATACCCGCATATCTGTAGTGCCCATCTCCATTGGTCATGTGGCCCAGTGCCCTGCACTGGACAAACAACCACCCTCTCACAGCTAAGAACAATTTAGAAAGACCTGTTAAACTATATTTCATTAAATGTTTTTGGACTGTAAGAAGAAACCGGAGTACTAGGTGCAGAAGGAGAACAGGCAAAATCCATAAGTCCAAGAACTCTTCCACCATTTGACAAAAGAATTAAACAGATGTATCAAATAAATTTGACCAGGGAGCGGGTGTTTCAAAACCAAAATAATAATCAAATGTTATTGGTAATGTCATTTTCAAACACACTGTCTTTTCTGATTTAAGTAAAAGCAATAAAATTTTATTACACATTCTTTTTTTAGAAATTTGTGTTAATATCAAGAAATCATGTTTTGTTTTTGTTTTTTTCCCCACACATTCACCAAGCTCAGGCTCTGTTCGGCCAGAGTCTGCTAGAACACGTCCTGCTTGTTACTCTGTCAACGATGAGAGCCATCAACTCTCAGGACTTACTCAACTGTCGTGCCATCACATGGCTCTGCCCCACATCCCGCAGAGATTTGAACAGGACTGCTGCTCTGTCCACGTGATGCCAGAGTGGTTATTAAGGCAAAAATAAAAAAAATAAAAACTCCGTCTGGAATTAAGCTCTTTGGAAACAGCAGGTGAGACCCAGAATTTTTTTGTGTGCAAAAAACAGGAAAACTATAGACTTTTATCCACAATCTGTACAGCTTAATGCTGCCTTTAACTACAAAGTAAAAATAATTGCAATACTACAAGTGAAGCTTTAAAACAATAGATAATGTCACAACAAAACAGAGGAAAGACATGTACTGTGCATAGATTCTTTAGAAATAAACATGCTTTGCTTTTTTTTTTTTGTTGCCTGTTAAAACATGGGACATTACTTGCTGGGAAAATGTGCAGCTTTTTATACCAGTCAACTAAAAAGAGACCTTAGCACAGAGAAATTTAAGTCCCCAATCTGTCAAGAACTAAAAGAAAGCACTGAATAAGATGGCAGACGAGGCTCCTCGTGGGAGGGCAGGAGAAAGATGCAATAGGATGAAAGAAAGCAGAAATGATAGAGTCTGAATGCAAGCAACAGAACGGGGGGGGAGTGATCACAGTGGGAGAGAGAGCTTGGTGCCCCTCTCAGCGATGCTAACCAGATAAGATCCTAATTACACTATTCCATTCCCCACTCAAAGAGGGCAATTAGGGGGTAAAGTGAAAGAGAGAGGCAGGGTGAAAGGGTAAGAGAGAAAGGGAAAGACAAGGAGCGCAGGACGGCAGCGAGCGGTCCAGCCCAGCGTGATGCCTAATCTTTCTGCACAGCAATTTCCTGCGACAACAGCCCTCCTTGCTTCTGCTGCGGAGACACCATCCACACAAATAACAGTGTCATTAAGCAGCCAATGGAAGTCAACTCCCACCCACACCTGCACGCTTGTACCACTCAAACAATAATAATCTTGTGCTCTGAAAATAACACGCAAACGATTCAAATATAGTCTCCGGAGAAAAACGCTCCTGTTGGTCATTATGACTCTCATTTCTGCTCAGGGTTTTGATTTAAAGACAATGAGAGGACACAAAAAAAAAATAAGAAAATAGATATCAACAAGTGGGCAGAGTCTATTTTTAGACATTTCCTGTATGCGAGCTCCCTGTTGAAGTGATGCTCCAGTTTGTAAGAATGAAGTTCGGCCAGGAAAAAAAAAAAAATTGTGCTTTAGAAATTATAAATCTTTCTTTGATACCGATCACAAAACAGAATGAATGAATCCCTGAAGATGTTCAGTATCAGTGAGGTTTGTAAAGGTAATGTCAGAGAAGGCATAAAACAGGGTAAAATGTTTAAAATAAATATTCTATAGAGCCAATTTAATCTGCCATAGAGTATGCTGGACTAAAGAGCAGCACATCATGTCAAATGATCACCACAGTTCCAGTTTGTGCAATATGGCAATGTATATCTCAGCTATAATGCATTCAAACTCTGTAAGCCAAGAACACATTTGGCCAGATGAAGGGACTCTTAACTTCCCTTGATGCACCAGAGGACAATTTCAGTAACCGAGATGCTAAAGCTGACAGAAATATTGTGTACAATTTAATCTGAAAAGAAGTAAAAAATAAATAAATAAATAAATAAAATACTGTAAATGATGTACATGATTTTCTGTTGGAATAGAAAGAGATCTTATCGAAAACTCAAAGTTGGATTTAGGTTAGTGCATTAAACATTCTTATTGCTAATAAAATGCACCAAACAAAGCCTAAAATCTTTATACCAAAAAGTCTGCTATATTTTTTTAGCTGGGTTTCGTTTGAAGTGATCCCTGTTACATAAACTGGAGAGCAATATGGGCATTATCGTCTGTTTTGATAATTATCATCAAACCATTTCAAATTAAGTCTGTTTTTTGAGATAGTATCTGTTTCAATACAAAGTTTAAAAAATAATACGTAACAAGTAGAAAAAATAGTAATATTTCCTTACGAAATTAATTCTAAACAATTATGATTAAATTTAGCTTATAATATTAATAGTGGCACTTTCTTAACTAGCAATAAATTAACTTACAAATCACATTTACAGGACTATTTAAAAGTGAAGTTTGAGTACAACCAGAAAATAATGCAAATCAAATCCAAATTACTGTTTGCAGTCTCTTCTCCATCTTGCAAAAAGGCTAAAAATGTATTCTCCAACTAAATTTCAAACTTTTATGATTATTGTTGACATTGTTTATTTCCCATCATTTTTCTCAATGTATTTTTTGATCCTTCAGTCACACAGAAAGTGATTCCTCTATAACTTTGTTAGGTTTTGGACCGCTTTACTCAGAAAGTACACTAAAGCATTTTGTCATTACTTAAAGTTAATAAAAAGAAATTGGATTTTTTTTCTTTTAAATCAGCATAGGCAGGTCAGAATTTCACAAAATGAGTAATCAGAATTTGGCCTCCAAATTAAGAAAATAGTTCAGATCCTCCACATTTTCTCCCCCAAAGCTGCAGAATATTGCTTCTCGACTCAGCCTTTAACAAATTACAATTAAATGTAAATCAGATGGAGAGCTGACATTTAGACGCAGCTCTGGTTCATCGATAATCACCGTTAAAAAGTGCTAAGTCAGGGCAGGGCTGGTCATTGTGCAGCCTGGGTGGCACACGGTGGGTGGAAAACATCGTTAGAAGACCGCACCACTAAAATCAATAGCTTTTCTTTTTTCATTGCGCATGTTTAGTCATTCCTTTTAATCTTTCTAAAGTTCAGAGAACTTCCTTCAGGCTGTTTGAAGTTAACGAAGAAGAAGCTTCGGGTACTCACAGTAGGTTTTTCTTGTCAACTCCTCCACCACTTCTGGCTTGAGCTTGCTGTTTGATTTCCCCATGATCTTTCAGCTCTCTTCCACACCTCCAAATTCACCTTGGCACGCTGCACCTGTTACTACCTCCTCTCCAAGCGCGCTCGTCTGCCAATAACATACAACAAATTGTGGGTGCAATGACACCAACAAGGGGAAAAAAAACCCCAACAAAAAACAAGGAACACTGTCTTCTTGTTTGGGTAGGAAAAAAAAAAAGACAACATAAAAATATCAAAAGAAGAGGACAAATTTCTATTCACAAGAGTGGATCCTTCACTCTGGCTGCTGTCATGATTTGCTCAGTCATCATCCCCGGCACATCAGACAGATGCATCAGACCCCAGGGGGGAGGAGGAAGACGAGGAGGAGAGGAGGGGGACTCTGTGAAACAGGGCCAGGCAGGTTGTTGAGTCTACAAGAGCGCCACCGAGTCCCCGCTCATCGTCCGCCTCATTTCTTCACAGCAGTCCGTGGGCGAAGAGTGGCGTTCGGATGCGTTGCTACCTCCGTCCTTGGATACAAGAGTCACTCAAAGGCTGGGTTAAGCACGCTCGCTCCCTCACAGTCGTTCACTGTTCTTCTCACTCCACCCACCCCTCCTTTTTCCCACCACTATCTCTATTGCTCGGGGTAAGTTACTGTCGAACAGAATCCTCCCTCTTGACAATCGAGATAAGGAGGTGTGTAAACTAAAGCACAATGAGCCGAGCTTTTGCTTGGATGCAACCCTCTTCTGCACTTCTGACACTCTCACAGCACTTTTAACTCTAATCCTTGAAATTCATACAGACATAACGTTGTTTAATTAAAAGGTTTGGAGTATTTTACCAATAATTGGTAGAGCACAAAAAAAAACAAAAACAAAAAAAAGATGCCAGGTCTCCTTTTAGTCCAATACTTTTGGAAGCCAACACGGCATCTGGTGCTGCTCTCAAAATAAGCACGAGAGTCCGCCCGTCTACGAAGTTTACAGGCGGATTTGAAGAGTGACGTTTTTTTTTTTTCCTTTTCCCTCTCCTTCATTCTGACTCATAATTCTTCCTCCTTCCTGGCCTCACGACAGAATAGCCTGGTGATTTCCTCCTCCGTCACAGCAGCCGAGAGATAGGGATAATGGAATTTCTTTGTATCGCGGGCCCTGGCGTTGTCGTGCAATGATGTCTTACGACAGAATCAATCTGAGGCAAAGAGCACACAGAATAGCAACAACAACAACAAAAAGAAGAGGGTATGTACTTGGCACCTTCAATGCAAACATCTGCTCTCTGTGTCCGCAGCCAGTGAAGTACTTCTGAGGGGCGCTACGCTGGTAATCATCATCTTTGGTGTGCTTGAATCTTGAGATGTGGGGTTTTTACTTAGGCTCTAAGGAGATAAAAAGAGAGCAGTTAGAGTCTGTATGGCAAGCACGAGCGCTACATGTTGACAGGGAAAACAGCTGCTTTTGTCCACATGTATATCTAACTGTAAGCCTGTAGATATTACTATACAACAACCGTACTCCTTCAACATTACATTACATGTTTTTCATGTAAAACCAACCAACTTCAAAGTATGAAATTAAGATTTTATGCAATAGGTCAACACAAAGTAGTGCATAATCACACTTAAGGCAGTCCAGTCATATGACAGTTGCTTTGATTGACATTTGGGCAACATGCAACACCTTATGCATGACTGTCATCATTGCATTTCACTTTTAATACAAAATCCTTACTGTGGTGGCAGCATCATGCTGTGGGGAGTATTTGTTTTTATTAGTTTAGCTAAATACAAGAAAATCTGCATTTTCTTTCATTTGGGGTATCAGAGTAAAGGGGGCTAAATAAAAATAATAGCACGCCACATATTTTTAACTTGCAAAATATGTTGAAAATCCTTGTCGCCACTTTGCAATTTTGCTGGTTTATCATATAAAAGCCCAACAACATGCATAAAAAGTTTTTCGTTCTAACGCGACTCAAGGTGAGAAGTTAACAGGGTACTTCCACCAAGCGCTGTAAACCCACCCAAAGAACTTTTTCCAAGAAAAAATGTATACAGACCAAAAGCTGGAAGTGTTTAGGTAACAGAAACCTCAAAACTTGCGCACTCGCGTTTCCTTCACAGCAGCTTAATTAGGTGAAATGCGCTTTGTTTCAGTTTAACACCTTTACAAGAGGGGAGAAACGCTATGGTCGCGGCAGCAGCAGGTGGGATGTTGCCTTTAGGTACCATAGCAACGTAGTTTATGGCTACAGCACAACAGCGACAATGCGGGGAAAGCTTTGCTAGTCACTGGGCACTCGCCACGTTTGGTACCCACGCCACTCCATGTTGCCAGCCGACAAGAAGAAAAAGCGGCAAGCGCGCCCTGAAATGAATAAAAAGCGTTTTCCAAGTACAGAGAGAGGCTTTACCTGAGGCGAGCTGCCGTCCAGACAACGTGTCCCGCCGCTGTCCTCTTCCGCTAAGCTCGGCGCTGCTGCGCTGCTCCTGCTCTGGAAGCCGTCCGCGCTGCTCTGATGCCGCTGTCAGGCAGTGACGTTGCTGCTGGCCCCGACCAGCTCGGCTCAGAGACGGAGACGCTGACGTCGCGGTACCGACGGGCATACAGTGACTCTTTGTGTGCCCAGTCTTCACACGTGTCATTCAGGACTGTATGGATTACCTTTTAAAGTTATACTACACTCTTCGGCTGTATCATGAAGTTGCCAAAGATGATTTAGCTCAGATGAAAAAAAAAAAAAAAAAAGTCCTTCTCTTCGGATTAGTTGACCACTAAGTGTTGGCATGGGCGGATTTTAACTCGGGCTGTGTCTGGGCACAACTACGCGAAACGCCCCCAGTCCTCCACCCCAGTTCCTATAAAAGATGCTTCCACAACTAAAACTGATGTAAACTATTCAGATAGAATTTCTGTTTTCCTTTCTTTTTTTTTTTTTTTTTTACCTGCTATAGTTGTATTTTGTCCCTTTTTCACTATTTCTGTCACACTTAGATTTTTTGTTGTTGTCTGTTTTGTGTCTCTTTTACTTTTGTGACTGTGAGGAAGATCTAAAACACTAAATAACGCATTCAGTGTAGAATGTATTTAATTCACTATGCATTCTTTAAAGATTGGGTGTTCTCATTAGAAACCAGAAATGTTTAAACAAACTCAAAAACAAGTGGTTATAAAATAGAAGCTATATTTCTTTCTCATAGTCAGAAGTGGAAGAGGAGAAACTTGAATTTAGATTTTATTTGTGTGTTTAAAATTATAAAAATGAAACCAGCTGCAAAAGTGAATGCCCATTTTGTCACATTCTGACTCTCTATACACCCATCTTTGCCCTAAAGCTTCACTTTGTAACATCACTGCAAGAAATGGTAGGGGCTAATATTGACATCTGGCTCAAAATATTTAAAAAAAAATGTTTATCCAAATTTGTTTTTATCATTTTAAATATTTTTAATTTGTGGTTTCTTGATCAATTCCTCTTGCCCAAACGTGGATCATATTGAAATGTAAAAGGGTTAAATGCATTGATGTACATAGTTTCCTATGGCAAAATTTAAAAATTAGGTTTTATAAAAAAAAAAAAAAACGATCCTCTTATATTTAATTTTTGTTAACTTCTTAGTCTTTACATCCATGTTTTCAAAACAGCTAAATAAACATGTTTACTGGACCCAGCAAAATTTAGTGTCCATGAGTATAAATACTGTAACTATGCTAATTCTTTATCTAAATAAATTATCCTGGTATCACTGAGGCGGCTAGGGTTAAACTTGTCATTTGATGTCTTCTCTTGAATAAATGCATGTATAAAGATAAGAATATGCATTTGTGAGAAGGTACAGCTAATTGTAGCAGTGGGAATGAAACAGTGGACCTTTATTTTGTTGCCCTTATTTCACAAAAGTGGGAACACTGACTCCTTTTGTCCAGTTGTTTGGCTATTTTCTGTCAAAGACAAACTCTAAAACCCCAGTTTACATAAACTATCATCTAAAACGTGTAGAAGACCAATTTGAATAACTGGGATTGTCCCAGTTATCTCATTGTAATTGATATATGTGCAGATTTTGCTCATTTTTGATACTGGCATGCATCCACACAGAAAAAAAAATCTAACTTGGAAGTGAAAGATCAATGATCTGTTGTTTTCATTTACGTTAATCTGATTTCCTTCTGCTCCACTGATGCAATGCCAAGTCCTTTTCCCACAAGTCTTATTAATAATTTTTTGTTGCCCTGAAAGTCAACACTTGACTTAAAAGCTCATGCAAGGCATTTCCAAGCACAGCCTTTCATTATTCTCCATGCATCCGCAGCATGTAGACAGATGTTCGTTTTAATAGATTTGTAAATGAACACTTTTGCGCCAGTGTTGCTCTTTGGCCTGTTGGAAGGGTTGGATCAGATAGGCTGCTTGACATTGGCAGCTTAGCTTGCTTTGCTTTGCCCTGCCTGCCCTGTGCTCACTTAATGCATTCAGCTGAATCTCCAATTATCTCACAGGTAGAGAGGACCTGAGAGCGTAGAAAAGAGGCCATTTGCAATGTGGAGTAATGAAAAACTGAACTTCAGATGCAGTTAAAACTTGCAGGATTTTTTATTTTTTTTTTCAAATTTAATGAGGTTAGACATAATTGAAATAGCTGCACCTGTACTGACAAACTCACATTGCAGGAATGCAATTTTTCATGAGCAGCCGCATCCAGTACAGGGATAAAACCGCAATTGCTTTCCTTCCAAGCTAAAGGACGGAGGTGTTTTTGTATGGGAAGCACACGTATTGCTCTCCTACTGTTTTTAAACTGGCACTACTTCAGGGCCCAATTTACATTCCTTTTTGTTTTGTGGCTGTGACACTGATAGAGAGCTCAAGAGAACATGCAGCACATTTAGGTCATCCCACGCTCATTTCTGAATCGTTGCTTCTGGAGACCTACACTTGCGGACCGAAATATGTCAGCGTTACATGTGACTCCCACTCTTTGATTATTCATTTACATTTAAACAGAAGCGAGATCTAATGCGGGCCTATTAAAGCAACAAATACTGTTAACTGTTGCCGCTTGTTTTTTTCTTTCTTGTTGTTTCTTCCAGGCATTACAGGAGCACTTCCCTTGAAAGGATTCTGCGCAGTGACTGCATAATCGTCCATTTATAAGACAGCATACCCACACTACGATCATTAACTCATCAGCAGCGGGGCGTCATTAAATTCTCTTGCAACTTTTTTTTTTTTTTTGCATCACTGTAACATGGTGACATATGCTAATACAGCTGGAGTGTCTCCTGGAAGAAAGCCTAAAAGTGGAACGTATCTTTGTACGTTGTTGTGCCGTTGAGCTTCGGCTCCCTCAGTGTTACATTACGCCCTGGAAAGTTATCATCTCATAGGAGGACCAACACAGTATTCATCTTAACTCAGCAAAGAGAGAAGCATGGAAAGCAGTGAGAACGTCCGTCAGCAGGAGGGCAGGAACAGTGCTGGGTTTGACAAAATTTCAGTGCACTGCATCTTGAAGAATGAGACACCTGTCTCAATGATTGAGCAAAAGATATTTGGAAAACAGATTCTATAAGGCCATTTTATTGTTTTTTTTTGTTTGTTTTTTTACGCCTCGCTATAAGTTTTATTCAACATCTGACCCATCACTTTAGCAGTTTTATAAATAGTCATGCACTTAACTTGGAAAAGAAAATGCGATGAGTCAGACATGAATGGAGTGCTAGATTTAGCCAAGGCCTTTTGGTTGTGGCAGCAATTGATAGCTTTGAAAGATAAAAAAAAAAGAAGCACAATCAAGCCAAGGCAATTCGTTCTTTGCACACATCCGGCTTTTAAATCACCAGCTAGACTTCCAGCTTCTATAATTAACTTTTTTTTTTTTTTTCTTTTTTTTTTACTTTTTATAAATAAATACAGCCACAATCTGGCATTTATTATTATTTAATCCTTGGGAAACCCATTGAGGGGAAGCCCTTATTTATATTGGTGCTGAGGTCCATTCATTACAATGAAACTATTTGGCACTGTGAAGAAAAAAAAAAAACACAAGAAATGCAATTAAAACAAAATAAAAAACAGAACAAGCAGCTGAAGTCCATGAGAATGATCCAGAGTCATTGGGTTTTAAGCTTCAACTTTTCATCAAACCAGATGCTTTCAGATATCGTTTTTTCAGTTTCTCAATTTCAGCGTTGTGAACTGAAAAGGTTTCTTGGCTCTCATAATTAATGTTTTAAGAGTCTGCAAAGAACATAAATTTAACACATGAAAAGTCTAGAAGAGTTCAAACCTAGTTAAGACTTAAGTAGCTCTTTTAAATGAAATCTAGAATGGTGTAATGAGAGAAATCTAAACATCAATAAGGATTTTTTTTTTCCATCAACATAAAACTGGAAGCAAAAACTGGATATTGAAGAGATAATATGGTTAATATAAATGATAAACATTAATGGTTTAAGGGCAGAACCCTGGAAACTCCCAGAGAAACTGAATGAAAAGAAGATTGATCAGAATCTGTCAGCGAGCTATATGCTGTATTTATCATACAAAAGGAAATATTTTATCTAGTCCTAAACATAAGAACTCTAGTAATAAATATGAGTGGACATCTGTGTAAAAAAATCCTATTTTTTTCGGTACGTTTCTGCATTTTAGCTAAGACGGCAGCCATGTCACGTAAATCATGGGTGGCAGCACCCAATAGTGATATGTGCCTATTCGAAGTTAGACTGGTATGGTCTTAAAGTATGAATAAATTAAATGTTCAGTGCTGTGAAAACATATTTGCCAAATAGATTTTTTGTTTGTTTTTGTGACATACTTTATGTGTCATTTCATCAAACAAAAGTTAAAAATCAACACTTGATAATTATTTAGTAAGAGTTAAAATGCTACTTATACCAACCTGATCCTAAAGTCCTTAAAAGAACCTTGAGCTCTTTCTATATATGAACTGTATTTCTTAACTGTGTCTGAATTTCTTTAGATATAGGCATGACGTTGCTTTTGGCATCTCCTAGCCCGTCTCCTGTTTTCAGAAATAATTTCTCAATACCAGTTTGGAAGTAAACAAGCTTGGGTGTGACAAGTGAAATTCAGCTCAACTTTCCAAAAAGAGCTCTTCCAATGTGACAAAATAACAATAGTACAGTGTACGTAGAACACAGCTGAAGCAACAGATGGAGATGATGACAAAGAGCAGGATTTAAACGGCAGTCCTTTAATGCACAAAATGACATCCGCTCCAAATGAGTGCATCTCCAAATCTGAGACAAGAGGTCAAGCTTCATAATTAGATGCACTCTCATAAGTCTTGTTTTTACATTAAAATGGGGAACTCTGCAATGGAATTCTAGCAAAACTGATACGGATGCTTAGCTTCCTGCGCTAAACGTCTTGACAAATGAACAGCTTCCTCCCCTTTATCCAAAAACTGCAACCAAACAACATTTTCCTGAGGCATCATCTGCTTGTGCCCGCTTCAGTATCCCATATGGCTAGTTATGTATAATTTAGGACTTCATAAATATAAAATCCCTTGCTCCCCTCTGAGGGAACAGAGATGGGCGTGAAAGATAGAGCGGCATTTATCACAGTCTTGTGCTTGACAGATCCAGCACCGAGGTTTCAGCTGAGCGCCGATGCCGGCGTTGCGTCCGCGCCAGCCAGCTGTTAATCCAGACTGACAACAGGCAGAACAACAGCAGATGGGCTTTTGGGTCCCAGAGTTGCTGAGATAAACTACAGCCCTTCAGGAAAGAGGGGCGCTGAGCAGAGCTGAAGAAATACTTGGAGAGGAGAGTGAAAACACTTTATAGCCTCGTTGTCACATATCTGGGGTGGAAATTTATGGATGGAGCTATTAAAACTAATGTCCAGAAGTATCAAATTTAACTTCAAAGGAAAAAAAAAAACTTTTGTCGGGGATACCCTAATTTTTTGGTTTTACAGTTTTCCATTGTATAAATGGAGCATTTTAAAATACAAATACAAATACACTGAGAATTCGCTTCCCTCTTAATATGCAGCTTAGCTTTGGCTTTATGTCTTCGACGAGTTTCAGGGATGCCCCTCTTTTTACATTGCTGTGGAGAGAACTGCATTCCTCTTCATTCGTGTTCCGGTAAAGGATCGAGTCTGCCCTCTAGAGGCTGAGAAAGTCAGTGACACTCTGGGATATTTGCGACAGCAGGAGGGGTTAATCCGGTAGTTAACGCAGCCTGAACATAAGTATGGGAGAATCTGTAAGTGACTTTTGGTTTCTTAATAAAGCATATAGCTTAATAAAGCTTTATCATAAAGCATATTCTTAATAAAGCAAATGGAGCCACTTCTCAGTGGTTCCATTTGATTTCCATCAGAAATATTTCTAATACATGATGCCTTTCCTTTAATTTTAACATTTACGCAGTTTCATTACTCTGAAGCAAGGCCAGATTTTACACTTATTAGTCATTTCACAAATCCAATAAGAGATGCCCTTTTGATCCCAAATCTGGGGAGGGGAATCAGGAAATGACGTATGACACACATCAACTTTGTCCCTACTGTTTACATAAACACTAATGGCTAGACTCAGTCCCACATGAGCAGGAGGGAACATATATATATAGATATAGATATAGATAGATAGATAGATAGATAGATAGTCTGAGCGTCACAGCAGAGCAGGTAGACACACAGAAAAAAGGAGGGGAAAAAATGTTTATTATGACTGTGGTCTATCTTCTGCTCCTACTGCCTGGCTTCAGCTCTCTAATGGGATCTCCTCGGGATGAGGTAGGTGGAAAGCTGCAGGCGAGCTGGAGCTCTGCGGCAGATGATTCTGCTTCTCACTGAGCTCTGACAAAGTGCATTGAACTCTTCCAACTTTAAACTGGGTAAAACTGAACTTTTTTCTGAGGAATCGCGTCTCACTAAAGGGAGCCTTTTAAAATACAAATACTGAATTGGGGTGAAGTAAAATGAAGATACGACACGTTGTTTTACGACGTTTTCCTCAGAACACAATTTGAAAAATCAGGTGCTGCACTAAAATTTGTGTAGTCGTATTTAATTTGACACCCCTAAATCAGTATGTGGTAAGAGCACTGAAACATTTATGCTCTCCGTCCAATCTTAATGAGTTTGAATAATTTTAAAGAATAGGCAAAGAGACTTTCCTTTTACATCAAAATGATACACTTTGAGTTGCTTTTTCATGTTCTATGATGACTTGCATAGAGGCTTGGGATTTTAAGGCTGTTGAAATGGTATAAATACACTAAAAATGTTCTTTTGATTTTAAACTGATGCTGTTTCTCCCTCACAAAAGCCACAGGACAAAGTCTCCGCTTTAGATTCCTCTGCAGACACCACAGGTACCTAAGGACACAGTTAAAATGGTCATTTATCTGCTTCATTGAATGCAGTCTCAGTAACTGTTTCGGAGCAACAGCTGTGCCCAAAAAGCTGTTCCTTGTTGTCCGTCTCAACAAAGTGTTTTCCCTTTGGTTCATAGTAAGAGACCGTTTGCGTCGCTCAACTCTGATTCCTGACATCACACATCTGGAGCTGCTGGTGGTCGTGGGGCCAGATGTCCAGCAGGTCCACAAGCAGGACACGGAACGATACATCCTTACCAACCTCAATATCGTGAGTCTACGCACATAGACCTACAGTCGAAGAATTCCTCTCCGAGTGATTTTAGAAACTGTGGATGGAAATGTAGGTGAAACATACGGTTAGGCTGCAATAAGGAGTGATCAATAAATAATGAAGAAGTATATTAGAGAGGGGAGGGGGAATATGTTTTGAAGTTGTACAGTTTATCCTGAAACGTTCCAGTGATAGGCTCTGCAGGGCAACAGCGTAATCACACTCTGAGCAGCGGAAAGTGTAACGATCTGATCAATAATGTAAATTCTGATCAGGCCTCTGAGCTGTTGAGAGACATGACCCTGGGAGCCAACATGAGGGTTCACCTGGTTCGCATGATCATCCTGTCGGAGCCAGAGGTAAGAGGTTGGAGAAACATCATGTGATCCTCAAAAGGGAAATTACGCTCTATGCAAAGTTTACCTCAGTTTTATAGTGTAAAGGTGATAAAGCATTCATAAAAACACCACTATGACTTAAAATTACTCTAAATGCGTAGATAAATTTTTACAGCGATGCTCTAACTCATATTTTTACTGTGGATAATCTTCCAGCCAGAGATCCAGATGTCCACCAACATCACCTCGTCTCTGAGGAGTGTGTGCGACTGGGGCAGAAGGATCAACCCCTCCAATGACTCAGACCCGCTACACGCTGACCTCCTGCTGTATATAACAAGGCATGGATGCATTCCCTGGCATTTAAAGTAGACATATATATGCCTTGTAAAAATTCATCCAAGTCCCTTGACTATTGCCACATTTTGTAACTTGAAACCACAAATCTGAACGTATTTTACTGGGATTTCATGAAATCGACCAATGCAAACAACACACAAATATGCTTTGAATTCATTCCAGCTCAGTGTAGCTCTGGCTGCATGTTTAGGGTTATCGCAGAGGTAAAATGTAAAAGGTTGATCTTTACCGCACCAACAGTTCTATAAAGTTTTATCCAAGGATTGATTTTTTTACTTAGCTTCCACAGCTGAAAAAAAAAAGCCAGCCCACAGCATCATACGTCCTGTCTGACGTGTTCCTTGGACTTTCTGATGATGTTAGTTCAGTAATGTTCCCTCAACAGTAGCAGTGACCTTCACAGAACAGTTGTGTGTCATACCTAATAATTTGCTTGTGGTTGGACTTAATAAGCTGGTGACTTCTGAAGGAGAATCAGCTCAGTAAGTCCAACCACATGCAGGTGAATCAGAAGCTGTCCTCCACACAGGGAGAGCAGATGTGGATTTCATTTAGTGGTATTAAGAGTAAATGAGGATGAATTATATGAATGCGCTTTTCATTTTCTTTTAAAAATCTTACTTTCCTCTGACTTCATGTTTACGTGCCTCTGAGATCAAATCTGAATAGATAGTGCACATTCAAGTTTGTGGTTGAAACATGGCAAAATGTGGGTGGGATTACACCCACATTCTGTGTCTTACTCCCGTACAAATAAGGCGACGATCTAAATATATCATGACCATCAGGTATGACCTGGAGCTGCCCGACGGGAACAAGCAGGTCAGGGGGGTGACACAGCTGGGAGGGGTCTGCTCCAGCGACTGGAGCTGTGTGATCACAGAGGACACGGGATTCGACCTGGGCATCACCATCGCTCACGAAGTCGGCCACAGGTACAACACCGAGCCATCCGTCAGTCTGCAGCCGCCTCCATTTAGATCATTCTCTAATTTATAGTTGCTTGAAAGTATTATTCTTTTTTGATATCTGAGCCAGCAGAATTTGGCATGAGTCACAGAGAAAGTGTCCAGCCTCCCCACTTGCTCCTTAATAATTCATGTAAAACTATAACTCTCGTGTTGCTAAAAGCATAAGTAGGACATAAAGTCAAGTGCCCAAATGACTGACATATTTTCAGATCATTATTCAAATAAAACGACAAAAGGGCCGCTAAATTTTTAATGACGCAATAAAATTGAATTAGAATGAGAGCTGTTCAAAGCGAACAGCTTTAAGGCAGGGTCTTTAAGGGCTCTTAATCCTTCATAATCCTTTTTTATCACTCGGAGAGCAGGTGTAGTACTGATCTAAGAAACGATTAATAGACGGCAATTATGCGACGGCTTTAAATGCCACCAGTCATCATGCTGGATTCGTTCTGCACTAAGGTTACTTCTGCAATTTTCAACGCCATTGCCTGGCGTTTAGCTTCGGAATCGACCACGACGGATCGGCGAACGGCTGCAGTCGGAGCGGCTTCATGATGGCCTCGGACGGAGGTTATAACAGCGTGGATCTCACCTGGTCCCCCTGCAGCAGAAAGCAGCTTCTCACCTTCTTCAGGTGGGCCAACAATCACACAGACCTCAGTGATGCCAAAAGGGAATTTCTTCTACAAGTTAAACGTTTTCATTTTATTATTATTATTATTATTATTATTTGTGTCCTTTTGAAATTTTGAGTTTGGTCAGTTATTGGAGCTATTGGAGTAGAAGTGGTTAGTTTGTAAGAGCTGTCTGAGGCCTTAAGCAAAAGATGGTAATTAAGACTATGGTAAGCAATCTTCAAGTCAGATTTTCCTCTACATTAAAAATAATTCACGGATGGGGGGGTAAACAAAAAAAAAAAACTTCCAACATTCCCAGCAGGTCTCGCCATCCGAGCTAGTATACACTGTGAGCACCTCCCAAGATGGTAAAAGGAACCTCCAAAAACACTAAAATGTCAACACAGCAACTAAAGTTGGCTCTTGCTATCGTTCATGCGATCATGTATGTCTCTATAATCAGAAAGACGCCTCACATGTTTAACTTCCGTGGGATGTGTGTGCAAGGAAGGTCTCTTAATAAACCCCCTAAAAACCAGACCACATACATGAATATTTTCACTCTATGTATTGGGGAAATTGGACAATAATCTATTTAATATTCGCAGTGAAGGGAGAGCTGAATGTGTGAAGGATTTCCCCGCACTGAGAGGCTCCCTGCAGGACTGGAAGCCCGGGCTGTATTACGGAGTTGACGACCAGTGTCGCATAGCCTTTGGCAGCACTGCCAGAGCCTGCTCTTTCTCCAATCCTGACCTGGTATGCCGCCTGTAATGTTAGCTCTGGATCACTAGGTGGCGCTCCCCCACCCCCCAACTTCATGGAAGTATGCATGCAATTCCACTGTACGTGTTGATTCATGTTTACAATTATCGTCTAAATTTTCCCGCAGCCGCCTTGCCGTGCTCTGTCCTGTCATGTTAAACCCGAAGACATCGGCTCCTGTAAACGCCTCCTGGTTCCACTGCTGGATGGAACAGAGTGCGCACCCAATCAGGTAACGCTCTCTATGTGTTCATGGAGAAATGCTGCCACAGTCATCCCAGAGTCGAGGAGTAAACACAAGCACATTGTTCATTCTGTCTTCTAGTGGTGTCTGAAGGGACGCTGTGTGTCCCCAGATGACTTCGGCGTCTCTGTCGTAGTCAACGGCTCCTGGTCCAGCTGGTCTGGGTTTTCCTCCTGCTCCCGGACGTGTGGCGGAGGGGTCGTGCTCCGTACGAGGGAATGCAACAACCCCAGGTGGCAACTGTCACGCAAGCATTAGTATCTGCCCGACAGAGCTTCGTCTTAAAGAAGTGCGTGTGACGTGTTTTCAGACCTGCTTTTGGAGGGAATGACTGTGACGGCCCAGATATCGAGGCTGAACTTTGTAACCAACTGGTGAGTTCTCTCTGGTTTTGTTTACACTGGGCCTCGCAAAAGCTTAGACCTTCATTCTCCATGAAGCTCTAAACATTTGAGTGTGAATACATCATTTAAACAAGACCATTCCATCATGGCTGCCTACAAGGCTGCAACCTTTGACCCTGTGTAAAATTTTTGTAGCCTCTAATAGACATTTCTTTAAGGAATGCCCTGTATTTAACAGACTGAATGGAGTAAGTTTGTGTTACTCAACATGCTTGTGACTCTCCACATGCTATTGAGTACATTGTAGCTTACTTTGGCATCGATGCTAAAAGTATAGAGCAGCTGTCAAATTTTTAGTTGACAGCTGCTCTATAGCGCAGAGCAAGATGTAAAAAAGTTCCTTCCACTCATGTTGCTTTAGCCTTGCGAGCGGACCCAGTTGGACTTCATGGCAGAGCAGTGTTCCCAAACAGACCCCCAGCCCTTATACTTGCTTCCCAACACTGCCTCCTTCTACAAATGGATCCCTGCTGTCGGCTTTGTCAAAGGTGATGGTAATCTAAACATTTCTAACATGTTTTAAAACAGAGAAAATCAGTATCTCATATTTTTCTTTCAATTTGGTGACAATCAGGGGATGAGCAGTGCAGATACATGTGTCAGTCAGATGGAGAGAGCTTCATAGTGAGCCGTGGGTCTCATTTTGCGGATGGGACTCGCTGCAAATCAGACGTCTCAACCCCTTACGGCGCAACAGCTGCTTGTCTTCGAGGGAGATGCCAGGTGAAAAGAATAAACGTGTCAAGAGAGTCAAGTCAGTTTCCTTTTCGTACGTTTTTACACTTGCTTTTGACTCTGCGATCAGGTGTTTGGCTGCGATGGCGTGCTGCACTCTGAGAAGGCGTGGGATGTGTGCGGGGTGTGTGGTGGAGATGAGTCCACCTGCATTTTGACATCAGACTCGTACAGCGGCGGTGGTGCCAAAGGTACCAAATGACTAGATAACTACTTGCCTTTCTTGACCTTGTAACACAGGTAACTGAGCTAATTTCTCTTTCCTCTTTTCACGTAAAGACTACAACACGTTTCTCACTCTGCCGGTGAATGCAACTCAGGTCCATATTGTCAACAGAGCGCCTGTCTTCACTCATTTAGGTGGGTGGAGTCACTTTATTAGAGTGACGTTTCAACAACAGCGTATTTGGTGAATGTAGAGCATGTGAGGTTGTCCTATGTCTGCAGCTGTGCTGGTTGGGGATCAGTACATCGTGTCTGGATCGGGTACCATGGCTCTGAACACCACCCATCCCTCACCACTAGATGACGACCACGTAGAGTACCGCCTTCACCTGACTCCTGACCTTTTACCTGAGATGGAAGAGGTGGTATTGCCTGGACCTCTGAAACAGGAGATAACCATACAGGTCAGGAAAAAGGGTGGAATTTCTCAAATTACTCAAAAAATGTTATTTCACACTAGATCCAAGAAGGCTTCAGCGGATGAGGAACAGTAACACCTTGACCATAATCATGGTGCTACTGCGCTATTAGTACTAAACAGTAGTTTTAGTACAAAACAGGCTTTGCTCACAGAATACAAATGATATTTGTTTTTTAACAATTGTATAAACGCTTTCAGTCAATTGCCGCCTCCAGACTCCCGACTTCCTTGGATCCACAATTTAGAAATGCAGGGTTTCCCAAAGTGTATTATAAGTCTGGCGGGCCACCAGGCTTTACTTTAACTATAACAGTTATAACGTCATTGGAAAGTACACAGTACATGATATGTATTTAGTGGCAACTGCAGCCCGACTGAGGGTGTATGTGACAGTCTAAAACGTGTCTAAAAACACACATTTAGATTCAGGTATACCAATCTTTGATTATGGCAGAGTATTTGGTCACGAATTGTTGGTTTCAGCTGCTTACTGAGGTCATTTTGTTTATAGCCTGAGAAACAGGGGAGGGGAAGTGCTTCTGGTAGCTTTTTATTAAATTACGTGGAGAGTTGCCAGCCCAGTGTAGGTGTATTGAGGTTTCATTGGCATAAGGCCAAGATGGCCGCTCCTCCTTTGAATTTGCTGATGATCAACCCACACAGGTACGTGTGTGAGCCACATGTTACGGATGAGCTACTTCTGCTGCACCAGCCTGTGATCACTGGAGCAAATGATTATTGTGGTGATCTGTTATCAGATCTGTTATCACCACAATAATTAACTGTAACCATTACAATTTTTTTTTTTTTTTTGCACACTCATACCAGTTGGGTTAAATTTCACACTCCGTCATGCGTAACAGGACGCACGGTGTGTTGTTAATGCATCCCAGAGGACGTCTCTGTCAGGACTGCGCAGAGTCCATCCACGAGTTGGACGGTTTTTATATTAAAAAACTGTCCAAAATCAGTGCGAAGGAGGCCTTTGTACTTACAAAGAAAGGAGTGCTTGTCTGAAGTTCATTGTCCATTTTTGAGATTAGGCATCTAATGTTTGTAATTACTTTCTATTTCAGGTCTATCGCAAATATGGAAAGGAATATGGTGAAAAAACAAATCCAAACATCAGCTTTCAGTTTTATGTGCCAAGAAACAAGTCTCTGACAGACAGCTCGCCCAGAGGCAAATGGGCTCCGTTAGCAACACCTTGCTCTGTCACTTGTGGATTGGGTAAATAAATAAGTAGAAGTATCTAATGACAAATGTGTGTAATAAATGGTACACATGCGATGAAATAATGCATCCTCCCAAGGTTTTTTTTTATTCTTCCCTAGGTATACAGAGGAATGAGCATGTCTGCGTAGATGAAGACACCAACGAGCTTTTGAAGCCACACTACTGTAAAGCCCCTCCTCCACCCACAGCACTACACACAAGCTGTCAGCTTCCCTCCTGTCCCCCCAGGTTAGTTTTACTCTCAGCTCCGTTTTTCTTTTTTTTTTCCTTCTCGTCCTCTCTTTGCAGGTACGCACGGCCCAAATGACTACACATGAATAATTTACTGTTTTGCAGGTGGGATGCAGGAAATTTCGGGGTCTGCAGTGCCTCCTGTGGCGGCGGATTTCGGGTGCGTCACGTGCGATGTGTTCAAAAGCGTGAACATATCGTGGTGAAAGTTCCCGATTCACAGTGCTCCGCTGATACCGCTCCCCACCCTGTGGAAAAATGTAACCTGCACCACTGCCCTGCCAGGTGTAACCTGTGATTTATCAATGATTATGTGACCTTTAATGTATTTGTTTTGCAGATACAATCATTTGCTCCAGTGATCACAGAATATAGAAGACTTTGTTAAAATACATATATATATTTTTTCCTGCTCCTTTGGTGTAATCTGAAACACTTTATCTTCAGATGGTCTGTCTCAGAGCCGGGGAACTGCTCTGCTGTGTGTGGACCGGGGGAAGCAGAACGCAGCGTGTCTTGCGTCCGGCAAGAAGGCGGCTTAGATGTCGAGGTGGACCACAGCTTTTGTTTAAATCAGTTCAGACCTCCAGATTGGGTGCCATGTGTGGTGAACGTCTGCCCCATCGGGTGGGACTCTAAGGGGGAGGTAATGTCAAGAAGGCATTGAATTTTTGAGTTTAATTACCTAATTTAACGCCTAAACATTGTTTGTCTTGACCAGGAGCAGCCCAGTTTAAAGTCTGGCCTGCTTCCACGCTCCAGACAAGCTCCTGTGTATGTCTGGAGCCCCGTAGTCAGCCAGTGTTCTAGGAGCTGTGGGAATGGTAAGCTGAGAGCTGTCAAGCAGCAGTCACTTCAGAACCTTCTTCTTCGGTGTAGTAACTCAAGGCCCAATGCTCATGCGCGAAAGGAACCCTACAGGTTTGGTTTTCTTGTGTGGATCACCAGACCAGACTGGGGGTCCCTGACTTCCACTGTGACTCCTCCAGCAAACCGGAGCCGCACACTGAGATGTGTGGTTTTTCTCCCTGCCCTCCAATGTGAGAAACTTTTAATTTAACAACTACTTGCATTTTGTTTGTAGCATTAACAGCGCTGCTTTGATTTGCAATCATATAAAAAAAGGAAGGAAAATAAAACATAGCTTTCAAAATTTGCTCTAAGTAAACAATTCAAAGGTGCCCAGCTCCTTTTTCATTCTAATATCCTAACTAAAAACAAAATGCTTTCAAAAGTTAACTCTGAACAGGTTAAAGCAGTGTGGATACTCCTGAAAAAACACGACTTTACAAATGCTCCTTTTTCCTCAAACAACCAGGTGGCGCTCTAAGCAAGGAGTCTGCAGCGTAACGTGTGGAGGAGGGGTAGCCAAGAGAGTGCTGTACTGTGCTAGAGAGGCAGATGGAGAGGAGGAGGAGGTGTTGGAGGATTACAACTGCAGCCGCTTTCCCAAACCAACAGCAGTGGTTTCATGTAATACTCACAGCTGCCCTGCAAGGTGAATTTCACACAAGCAGTCTGAGATCTGTTGGTTTTTTCAAAACAAAAAAAAAAAAAAACAAAAAAAAAACACGGGACAAAAGTCATCTCACCATCAGCATCACTCATCCAGGTGGAAGGTATTTAGGACATCGCCCTGCTCCGTGTCCTGTGACCTGGGTGTAGCTCAGAGGAATGTGTCCTGTGTCCAGTTTGTCCACGGGAAGGAGAGCGTGGTGCCAGAGGACGGCTGCCGTGCAGCTGTCAAACCTGCCACCACTGTGCCTTGCCTGGTGCAAGCGTGCACCTTCAAGTGGGAGGTGAAACCATGGAGCCAGGTACATGTGACGGGATGGGATGTGAAGATTAGTTCAGATTGATGTGAATGCAGGATTCAGTTCAGATTTAGCGAGAGTATGCGTGTCTTTTCTGAGAGCGTTCCTTCCCAGAGTATATTATTTAAACCTTACACCAACTCTTCATTTGAACACTGCTAAACCAGGGGGTCTGCAACTTGAGGCTCTGGAACCATGGATTGTAGAGGTTGCGGACCTCTGCTCTAAACAATCTGGTGTGCATAATCCATCTTACGCTGTGCCATGTGCTCTTCAGTGCTCAGCATCCTGTGGATACGGTATCCAGTCCCGAGCTGTGTCCTGTATGGGCCCCCCTAAGCCTGAGCCTCTCAGCCCTCTGTTTTGCATGCACATGCCCAAACCGATCACAATCAGAGGCTGCGACACGGGCAGCTGCAGAGACGTGGCCTTGAACAAGACCACTCAAACCCTGAAAGCAAACTCCACAGAAAAGCCTCTTCCATCTCCTCCTCCGGTTCATAAAGATGCGCCACGGCGCCGCATGGGCAGCCTTCCTCCGAGGCCGACAGAGACCATGGCCGTCAAAGAGACTACCACAGCCACTCCAACACCTAAGCCTAGTGAGTGCTGCGTCGTTTATCGCAGCGTGTCAGCAGATAAAGATAGAGCATGATTATCATCACAGTGCATGTGCTTTTTGAGATGCATGTGGACGGCTACTGCTGGAGGAATCGGGCACTGTGGATTTGCACAATGCGCCGAGCAGATGCACAGTGTCGATTGGTCGGCCCCTCGACGAGGTCATCAGCATCACACTCGTATCCAGCTCTTTGGATTGCAGAAAAAGTATGCTCCGATTCAACCGTCGAATAATTTTGAAAGTCTGTTGCAGACACAAGGATGTACGTAACCCTGTGTGTGTGTGTGTGTGTGTGTGTGTGTGTGTGTTGCACAGGGGAATACGTGGCGTTTTTCGATCGTCTGGCTTTCGTGAGGAAGTGTGTGCAGGCAGCAGGCAGTGAGCTGACCACCAGAACCAATGTCCTGCTTGTCCGGCAAAGTGTGGTCACTCCTGGAAACGGGGTTGTGTTTACCTACAGATCGAAGAAGAATACGAAAAGGAGTCACCATCAGGGTAAGGCAACTTATTTAATAACCAGTTTAATATCACACGTTACTCCCAACATTTGTTTTTATAGCTAAGGTGATGATACACAGCTATGCGTCTCTGCAGAGCTAAACGGTTTTGCAACTGTTCACTTTAATGCCTGACTATAAACAAGAAATGGATGAACTACCTTTTTTTTCTTTTCCTTTTTTTACTGTATCGGGACATATCTTGGTTGCACAGTGTGAAACAGTGGGCTCTGTTGCCTTTGTAGGTTTGAATCCCAGCCTGGGTTCTGCTGTCATGGACTTTGCATGTTTTCTCCAGGTACTCAGGATTTCTCCCACAGTAATGACTTGTAAGGTTAACTGATCTCTCTAGGTCGCCCTTAGTTATGAGTGTGTGCGCGTGTTGGACTGGTAACTTGTTCAGTGCGACATTCCAAGGATCAGTTATTCACAGCTTTAGCACAAAATAATTTGAACCCTTTCATGCATAGTGGTCACTGCAGTGGGACATTAATGCATCATAAAATACACCATCAACTACTGGCCATCAGCTGCAAATGCAAGCAATTATTTTTGTTGAATCCAATATGGCCGACAGACAAAAAGCATGCCGACCGACCCGGTCCCTCCTTCTACTGTAGACGACTCTTGCAGGTAAAAAAAAAAAATATTGCGACATCAGATAACCCCTAAAGAACAATACTACTGACGTATTTTTTCAAATAACAACTTTGTATTTGGAGAAAATTACAACTGATCACCGAAAAAAAATATTTCTTTCTCTCTTTTTTTTAACAAATTTTTTCTTACCATTTTTTATGCCTTAAGAAAATTTTAAAAAAATGGAAAAAAATCCTGACACAAAGGATCATAATTCAGGCATAAAAGAGTTGATGAGTCTTTTTGACTGTTCCCTGTTGTTTTTGTTTTTGTTTTTTTTTTACCATCTTAAAATTATTTTCAGTTTTATATAACAATATTTAAAAGATTTGTTGTGTTGTTTCTTTAAAAATGTCATAATTTGGCATCTTTTATCGGTACTGAATAATGGAATTTAAGATAAATTCATTTCAGTGAAATGTAATATTTGAAATAAAGAAGTACTTTAAGGAGTTCTAAAACATCCTGAGAGGGAAATACTCCCTAATTGTTTAAATAAAAATGATTAGAAGAATTGTAAAGTGACCTCTGTATGACTGGTTTATTTATATTCATGGCTTTACTAGTTGCTGTGGAGGGAGTTTATTCTGGGGATTTCCACAATAAAGTATTATTCCAGCCTCAACAGTACAACAGAGAGGAATATGCTGCTGCAAATGTCCTGACAAAATATCATCTCTAACTTCTCACAGACAGAACTGCATTTGAACGCATGTGATCTTTTGCTCAACAGACAATAAGTAAACTCTTCCTCCTTCTTACCTCGCAGATTGTGACATTCAGCTATTTTCCCCCAGCGGCATTTTTGAGAATCCGGTTACGTCCAACACCAGCCACACCTGCCGAGTGCTCATCAACGCCCCTCCCTCGGTGAAGATCAGGATCCAGGCGCTCCACATAGCGTTACCATTCAACACCACCGGCGCCCAGTCCACATATATCATGGTACAAAACAAGCTTTGTTTTTAAGACACGTGGAATTTGGATGAAGAATAAAAACCATGTTTTTATTGTGTTTCTTGCTCAGATCCGAGACATGGATGCCTTAAAGACCAACGTGTTCAACGGCCAGCAGCTGTTCCTGTGGCACTCCTCTGGAAATATGGCTGAGGTTGAATTTCATGGCGACTACCTGAATTCCAAAGGAACCTTCAGAGCCGAATACTCCTTTGTGCGTCTTTGATCCACGACATAAACCATAAAGAATAGATTATATGTGTAGCATCTTTCTTTTTCATATACAGTACCACTATCATTTATTCTATTTCATAGAAAAATCCTTTTTCATTTACTTTACATAGCTAAAATATATGCTTCTTGATTTTTCACCTGAAATAAACATACAAACCAAGACGTCCGGGATCTGTTAAGATTCACCAGGAACTGGTAAGAGAAAAAAAAAATATCTTTGCTCAACTACAATCGCTCGCACAATATCTTAAAATACACATCTACCATTGACCGTTTCTCCATTTGAAGGCAGTGCATTTTCAGTTTGTTTTCCACAAACCCTTTGGTGACAGGTTTCCTCTTAGTTCTCCGTTGCGCAGCGTCGGCGTTCCGCCAACAACGCTGGCAAGGACTCGATTCAGTTTCAGCTTCGTACACAAGCGGGCTCATGTGTGGGATCACTGTCTGGCCGCGGCTGTTTCTGTGAGGAGAGCTCTCATGTCCAACAGCGCTTCCTTTACAGCCTGGGCGAAGTTGGCAGCGTTCGTGTCCTCACAGCTGTTGAAGGCCGTGATCGCGATGTTGATATGCTCATCCATGGGATTGTAACACACCCCGTAGCCATCTGGCACCATCGGACCGAAACACATCACGCAGTCTGTCTTGGAGCCAACCTGGACGCAGAGACGCGAGAGAGCAAACGCGCAAATAAATAAATCGGAGTGTAAACAATCATTCTTTTCGGTAATAATAGGCTGTTGGGTTCTTTGTTTGTTGTTGTTTTGGTTTTTTTCCCATACCTGGCTAGTATAGAGGTTAAAATGATGAGCTACTGCATAAGAAGTGTCCATGAATATCTCAGGCATAGAGGTCAAATCTTCAATACTCTGAATTTTCAGCCCAAGCAGATGTCTGTCGATAGCCTGTCCATGGATTGCCTAAACAAAAAATAAAATGGGTAATGTGTGGTGATAAAACTAATAGGAAGCTGAAAATCATAAACTACATAAAATTAAACAACAGATCTCACATTGTGCGTGTTTTCCTTGTGAGCTTGAACTGCCTTCTGCAACAGAGCAAACCTCTCCTTGTTCTGTTGGGAACATTTTCTGCTCAGTAAAGCATCTCACCTCTCAAAGATAGAATATTTATTGTCCCTTAATATTCTTCATATCCCCTGAATTTTTCACATTTTGTCACATCACAACCACAACCCCACCTCAATGTTTTTTTTTTTTTATTGGGGTTTTATGTGATAGCACAACACAAAGTCTTATATTCCAAACGACATTCCAGTAGCACAATCGCATATACAAGTAAATAGAGTCTTTCTGCGTGCAATTTGACGGCACAGACGGACAATATTGATCGGAGAAGAAGCCGACAGGCCAGTGGCAGCTGGAGGAGCTGCAGAAAACTGTCAAAAAAAATGACACTCGCAGGAGCAGCCAAACTATGAAAAGAAATCTGTGACTTATAGTCCGGAAAATATGGTAGTTGCAGACTCCACAAATCTGGGCTTTATGGGAAGATTGTGAAGAAAAAGGCAGAGAAAGACAGCCATAGGAAGTCCAGCCACAAATCATGAAGGGCCCACAGCAAACAAGTGGAAGAGCGTCCGATGGTAAGCAGACAAAAATTTTATGTTTTTGCCTACAAAATGTGAAGTGTATTGAAAAACCAACCCTGCACATGAGCCTTAGACCCCCATGCAAACCTTAAAACATTGGGAATGCCTTTCCTCATCAGGTAAAAGGAAATAAACTGGAGTTCATGTGAAGATGAATGGACCAAAATGTAGGGCAATCCCAGAAGAAACCCTGATGGAGGCTGACAGAAACACAATGGACGGGGTTATATCAAAGCACATTCCTGTGATAGAATGGCCCAGTTAGTGTCCAGACCTAACTCCCAGCTAGGGTCTGTGACTAAGATTGAAAATAAATGTTTAAATACGCCCTCCATCTAATCTGCATTGATTTAACCATTTTAAAAGCAAAGTATTTTTGCCTCACTATTCAGATTTTTTTTTTGTTCAAAACAGTTTCCATCCACTTCACAATTAAACACTAATTTGTTTCAGACTCTATTTGTGCAAAAAGGTGGTGAAAAAAAGCATATGCATGCCACACTTGTCAGATTTGTAATAAAAAAAATCTTCACATCTGTACTTTGTGTTGCTCTACCGCATAACATTCCACTAAAAACACTGAAGCTTATGGTTGTGATGAAACAAAATGCTTCTGCAAGGTGCAGGATAAAAAAAAAACCTGCTCTGTCCTTACCTGCTTCGATGGGTCTTGCATTGCCTGAACAAACTTAAGTGAATCCACAGTGGTGGATCGGATTGCTTCCGTGCGTCCGTATTTGAACATTCTCAGTGTTGCGCTCTCATAAGTAGGACAGCAAAGATCATACATCCTAAAATATAAAGTCAACACAGAGATATGGATTTTATTTTTATATGTTACACTTATTTTCCAGAGCATTTTTTGTTTGTTTGTTTACTAAAGAGAGATTTCGTACCTAAAGTAAGCCAGCTGTAGAGCCATTTGCACAAACGCATCTGGACTCAGCTCATGCTGCTTTGGCAAATTTCTTCCAAAATGAGAAAATGTGAGCACCTTCACGTCCAAGTCCTGCACCATTCTGAAAAAAAAAAATAAATTAAAATAAAAAATAAATAAATAAAAAAAAAACAGTAAAAAGTAAAGAAAATGCAACCAAACACTGAACACAAGCATATTTGTTAACAGCGTACGCACATGTTCATATTCTGTTTGGCTTTTTCTATGTCTCTCTTGATCTCCGGCGTGATGTTGAAACGTAGCTTCTGAGGCATGGACAGAGGAACCATAGGAGAGCGAACCATTTCAGGTCTCTGCCTGTCGACAAACGCAAAAACAGATCAATCCGAGCTCAATCAGAAACAGGGGAAAGCGGTCGTCCAAAGACCGAAAGAGACGCACATGTATTTAACAACGTAGTCGATGAGAAACACGATGGGCGGACCCTCGGCAGGAGCATGCTCGTAGACCAGCCCACACGTGCCGTCCTCACCGATAATAAACTGCGGATGAATACGTGGAAGTTCTCAACCAATGCCAGAGCGCTGTTCATTGTTTTAGCCTTTAGTTCCTTGTCAAACTCACCTGCAGCGTTTTATCAAACCAGCGGTTGCCACTGTTCCACCGTGTCCCTCCTCCGTGGAGCATCTGGGCTGCCACTCGGCTCAGATACATCTCATCTGACACTCGGAGCATCGGAGCGTCCAAACAAACTGTAAATATGCTCTTCTGGATGGCACGGACTGACTCCTTATTTGTCCTGTCTGAGGGTAAATAAGAGCAGAAGGAGTTCACATTAAATGTTTTCTCAGAGCAACGTTCAAAAACAAAAATAAACTGGAATGTTTCTCATGCTATTTTCTCCACGTCCTACTCACCCTTTATTAGGTTGTTGTAAGCTTTTCCCCAGGTGTTGCGGTGCTGTGACGTCAGGATGCCAATTGGTTCTTTATTAGTTTGCAAAGAAGAGTTCCAGATCTTCTCCAGCTGCATGGTGAGCTGATCTACTGTCAGCGGTGTGCCGTCGCTGTTATAAACATCTAAGACAAAAAACTAGAGGAGAAAACTTCAGTTAGCTTTAACACGGGTCAAGATTTTCTCTCCCAACTTCGAAATTATTATGAGGTTGCAATGTTAAAGACTATGCAAACATTTGGCTGCACGGTACCTGAAAGTTGTGGACCACGGTAACGTGGCTAGGAGGTGTCGTCCCTGCAGAGTAATGCACCACCGTGTCTCTCTTTGGTCCGGGAATACGGCATGTGGACAGGATCTGGTAATACTGGTCCATGCACAGAGGCTTTCCATTCAGATACTGGACAGGCAGAGTTTCTCTGCAGCACAACACAGTGTTAAATTAACAGTTTAATACTGTTAAACCAAGATCAAGGACCAAACCAAGATCTTCCTGTCGCACAGCAACAATGTCTGAAGTAATTTCAGGCAGACTCACGTGTCGACCATTCTTTTAAAGTCCAAAACCCCTGCAATGAGTTTGGCAGCAAACCTGCAGAGAAGAAAATCAAAGCTGCTCTTCACAGGAGTGGCTACAAAACACGTCCATAGCAACCACTGCCAAACACTTAAATCAATCTTATACATTTCAGAGATTAATATTGTTGTTGGAAAGATGATAAGCAAACTAGGGCTGAGACGATTAATCGGATGAATTGTGATGAATTAATTCTTGCAATAACTGATTTAGTAATTGAACTGATGCATACTTAGTAACTGAGTATACTGCCTATGCAGATTCTAAAAAAAAGGCCCTTTGCTGAAAGAACAAATAGCTCAGAGCAGAAATTAGGCCAAAACTGTACAAAAACTATATGCATTTTCCATTTAAGATTAAGAAAAACAACTTTGTCAATATGTTCACCTAGAACTTCTCAAGTGACGTAGTTTTAGCTTCACTCGGTTCAAATTTGTAAAAAAAAAAAAAGACATCTCCTACCTCCTAAGTACTTTCTGCATAAAGTTATTAATCGATTGATCCAAAACAGAGTCAACAGATCAGACCTGTGTTGATGTTAAGTCAAGCAGAAAGTGCTGAGCTTTTCATATGTTGATGTTACAAGGCTTATTTTTTAGCTGCAGATGCATCCGTTGCTGCAAATAATCAAGCATTCACTAAAAGAATACATAATATTCATTTTCTTATTTAAAAATGGATTTATATTTTTTTGTTCACTGCATGTTTTCGCATACTTCTGATGTTGTATTAAAAAGGCGTAAGTGGTTAAATGATAAATCTGCAGAATATGCCAATTATTTTATCCGATTAATCGATTAATCGTCAGAATAATTGACAGAATAAGGTCCTCTATGAAATAATCGCCAGTTGCAGCCCCAGAGCAAACTCTGGCCTCCACATTCACAACACATCCCATATGTCACAGCAGCTAAAAACAGCTGAGCAGCTAGCAGGCTTTAAATAGCCAGCACGAAAGGGGAAAGACTCTGCGAGTGTCAGCATTAATCTTCCAACTTAATACCACCTTGTTTACACTGTAAGCATACTGTAGTTATACAGGTTTCTCTCACAGCCCGACACTTAAACGATCGTTATACCTCAGAGTATCACCCTGAAGGTGTGCTGAAGTTGGAAACACAGAGAGCCGTGCGATTGTTTAGCGACGGCGTTTTAGTTTTCGCCACTGGTTCAACAAGAGAAGACGTTCGTCCTGGTTTCTCACCTCATCTGCCCTTGACGGTCTTCGAAGTGCATTCGAGGCAGAGCGACTCCAGTGCTCGTGTAGACGGCCACAGGCATGCGACAGTCCAGATATGTCGATTGCATCCACCATTCTGACAGCTAAACGCACATCCACAGTCAGAGAGCATGTCACACGTTTGAATGGACGGATTCAAAGAATATGAAAGCCAATGTTAAAAAAAACAACAATATAAATTCTTGTCTGCAGTTTGCCACAAGCCTCGACGGGGAACATAGTAAATGTCTGGTAAATATCTGCAGATCAAAAAATTTTAAAGCTTGTTTACCATAAAAAAGACCTCTAGTTTCCAAATTATTTTGGACTCCACTGATTTTCTTTTTTTTCTATTCCTAAAATATCACAAGTGAGACTTTTTCTTTAAAAAATGCTTGCAGCACTTATCCAAGTTTTGTTAAACACAAGTACCTTGTGTCGCTGCAGCTAACCTTTTCCCTCGTAAGACGATGTGAATCTGTCTGTAATCGGTTAGCCCTAATGAAAAATTAAAAGACTCAATAAATACCTGTGGCGGCAGGTCAAATTTGTATCATTCTTAAATTGACAATGCTGCAAAAAAATTCAAATAGCAAATAACCCTGAGGCCACACATTGGACTTACTTTCTAGCCTTAGACTGAAACAAATTCAAGTGTGACAGTGGTCTACTCAAAGCCCAGGCCTAAATCCAATTGAGAATCTGTGGCAAGACTTGACAGTCGATGGCCACAGAAGCTCTCCATCCAACTTGACTGAGCTGAAACTACTTTCCAAAGGACTGGTCTGAAGTTTTAGTCACTAGATGTGCAGAACTAGTGGAAACATCTTCTAGAAGAGTGGACTCAGGCAGGGGGTAAATACAAAGGCACAGCACAGTTCTCACATATATCTACCATAATGGAGCCCAATCACATAAACCGAAGGCAGACAGAGCCAAATATCTACCCAGTTATCCGTCTTTCTAGCGCGTCTCTCAAGCCCCTTCTGGAGCCGTTCTCCTACTCCGCCCTTCAGGAACTCCTGTATTAGAACGCGAGTGTGTTCCAGCTCTTCCTCGCTGACGATGGGCTCCAAGGCGGCCAGGTAGCGCTCACACGTCTGCTTCAGAGGCGGAACAGGTAGCTTGGGCAAACCTTCCTGATGAACAAAGGACCTCTCTGATATCTGCGTTACCGCTCTGAGTAAACGGCATGGGTTTGCAATGCCTGGACGCAGCTGCAAGACAGGAAGAGACTTTGTTTATATATTCAGTGAGAAATCATAATAAATGTCCTACTCCGTTTGTACGAAAGAAACGCGGTAATCCGGTCAAGTAAAGTATAACAGGCTATAAAGATCCACGGCGTGAACATGTTTGTGTGAGAACACCTCTCTGAAACAGAAACTTGACTCAAATTTGTGGACAACAATTTGAATATTCATAAAGGCAAATAGTTCAGTGATAGATGACTGAGCATGTGAAAAGGGACACCGAGACAACTAATTGGAGCTGTTCCACTGTTTGTTTGTTGGGAGCAGCGGGGTTGTGCTCTGCCATCCTATAAATAGAAGGTTGACACTGCTGAACTGCGACGGGGTGGTTGCTAAAACAAACATGCATGAAAGCATGAAATCCATCTGTGCCACACATGTTAACATGCGGGTGCCATGTTCATAAGGTCCATGCTCGTCACCAGGTACAAAATAAATCTTAGATTGAAAGTCAAAGACAAGTAACCAAATGTTCAATGACAATACAAACAGTTGCTGAGGAAGTATTATTTTTCCTCAGAATTAATTGATTTCGAGAATGTTTTTAAAAATCACACTTAAAAAGAAAAGAGGAATCACCTTCTACTTTGTGCGTATTTGATGACATCACAAGAGCCACAAGGGTTGGGCTGATCAGCACAAAACACATGCAGCTTTTGACAGAGTCAAACCTTGATCCTGAATCATTTGAGTTGGAAAAGGTTCAGCCATTTTTTTTTTTTGTTTGAGCCAGAGTTTGACCCTCCCAGGCCATGATGCATACAGCTGTGGCTGCAGAAGCAAATGTTGGTGAGTCAAATCTGTTTATAATCCTTTTTATGTTCTTATATATTTTTGCTACAATGCATATTCCCCATGTATGAAGTAAGATTGTTTTTTTTTTTTTTTGTTTTTTGTTTTTTGCACGTAGTTCCCTATATAGTTTTGTGATTTGCTAGTGCAGGCTGGTCTGCAGATGAATCGACTGTGCGACTGGCTTCTAGGATCGGGTTTATTATTAGTCACTCTTTCTGGCAAGTAATCTTGGCATCTGCAGTGGTTATGGTGGCAGTTTTACTGTAAATACTGGGACTTATTTTAATAGAACAGATCGACTACCAATGTGGTTTTTAGTAAAGGAAAAAAGAAACACATTTCTGAAAATAATTACTGATGATCTTTGATCATCTGGCCTTTCCAGTCTGCACTGGTCCTCTTCACAAATTACAAATTACTTCAATATGTTTTCAGTACGTTTTCCCTGAAATCCATGCAGCTTTCCCACTGAAGGCCCAGAGGATTCTGTGCGTCCGTAGAGATTAGAAGTGAACATCTCTGAAGGAAGCATTTAATTAAAAACATGCAACTGTCAAAGGGATGGAAAACAAGAAAGAAAAAAATATGAATGCACTCTTTCAAATGAAATCGGATTAGTTGCTTTGTGTCATTGCCATTGGGGGAAACTATTGTTTAAGGGAGCTTTATTTAATGACAATTTAGAACAAAATAGCTCAACAAATATAAAACGTACTCAGCTGTTCCACAGTGAACTGAAGTGAGTTTCATTGATTTCTTTTCTTCTGTTTTTTAAGTCTGGCTACCAGCTTTAATGTACGGATGTAAACGGAAATGACGATGAAGTGGGAGGCTGTCTATCATTTCACATAATATGTACAGATGTGTGTCACCTCTATCAAGGTCGTGGGAATAAGATAGAAGATAGAACTTCCGGTTAACCCTTTCAAAATAATATTTTTGTGACAGCTAAGTGCGGCAATGTCATTAGTTTTATACACCACCTGTTACAGGGAATGATGTGAAGCACTGAATATGTTAAAGAAGCGCCGTTCACTGGCACAACCTGCGGCTTTCATGTCGCCGAAGTTGACATTTTATCAGCATACGCATCTCGTTAAGCAATGCTATCGGAAATATTAAGCTAACCTTACGCAACACAAACGTTGTTAAAAACTGCACCTATATTAAAATGTACAATGATAACTTTGGTGCATTTGAAGACGTGAAGGGGGAGATTAATGAATATTCCTCTCGGTTCCTTCGGACCTGTCACTGTCCCGGTGTTGTTGTCCTGTGGCGCCCCACCCCTCCTCTCCTCTCCTCCTCCACTGCCTCATGCAGCCCGTAAACAACAACAAACCTCCTGCGTCTGGTTCAACGAAATAAATACAAGACACTCACCGCAGCTCTGACGATAACCCCCAACATGGTGCTAGAAAGACGCGCTGAAGCCTTTGACCGTCCCGGGAATACAGATGGGTAAACCCCCGGGCTGTCATATCTCAAGGACAGGAACACTGTCTATTCTCAGCTGCCCGCCCCCCGTCGGACCCACTGAGCAAAGACAAGTCAAAACTCTGGAGGAGTTTCATACATGTGGGGATAACAATAGCTAAGCATCACCTAAAGACACTTTGAAGCACTTATTATTATTATTATTATTATTATTATTATTATTATTATTATTATTATTATTATTATTATTCATCTTTGTGTGAATAAAAAAAAATTACACGAAGGTAAAAATATAAAAACAGAAATTGAGAATAAGACTGTAAGAGAAAATTACGAGCTGTAAGTTTACTGCGTCAAAAAAGGTGGGGTTCTCATAAACAATTAAGAGGAACAAGACAGCAAAACTGTAAGACATTTTAGGAATATATATATATATATATATATATATATATATATATATATATATATATATATATATATATATATATATATGAAAGTTTTTGTAATAAGTACCATTACAGCAAAAATACTATATTTCCAAAGTACTGCAGTGTTGACAGATAGCTCACAAGAGCTGTAAAAACAGCCATAATTATCTGGTTTGTTTGGAGCGGTGCTGATTTTGCAGCGACAAGAGGAAAGATTTGCAATACTGTTCTACTTTTCACTTAGTATACATCAGCCTGTCACTGAATGTGCTGTCCACATTTTTTACTATATCATCTTGTGGACCAAAGGGACAACCCAGGACAGAGCGTACCTTCCTGATCAGCTTATCCCACCGTTTCGTCTCATCTGTTGATAAGGTGCTGCTCTGGCAGACCACACCATAAAAGGTGGTTTCTTGAGGAAGAAGAGTAGTGTGTAAACATTTAGGTTTATGCTTTTCTTTTTAAGTAATAATCTGGAAATTCAAGGTTTTAGTATAAAGCCAGATGCTTCTCACTGAGCTCAACTTCAAAATGCAATATGGCCTTCTTGAATATTAAACATACTGGGGAAAAAAAAATGTTTTCAGTAAGTTTGAAGTTTATTAGCAATAGATTTTTCACAGCGCGTTACAAAATTTTGTTTATTAAATGTGTTACGTTGTTTTAATGTACAGACATGTTAAGTTGCAAAGCTGCAAACAATACTGAAAATAGCTGTAATGCGACATAATTTGCGTGAAGCATAACAATAAAAGCGGTTAGCAGCTGGAAGACTGGATATGCCGCTTGCTAACATTAGGGTGATTTATTTTTAGCTACATTGAGCACGGACATAGAATGGGACCGATCAACCAATGGGCTCATTTATTTGTACATCCAACAAGCCAGAGATACTGGCTTGCTCCAAGGCAAGTATTTTGTTTGTGTGGAGCAGTGCCTTCATGAAGGTTTTCCTCAATGTTTTTCATTTTGTTTTATCTTGACTATCTTAAATGTTATAGATCAAATAAAGCTGTAATATCTGACAATGAGAACTTGTGTTGTTTAAAATGCATTTTTCAAATTAAAGGTAAAACTGTCCAAACCAACCCGGCCCTGTGCGAAGAAACTAATTGCCACTGAACCTAATAACGCGACATACTATCATTTGTCAGCAACAATTGCCTTTATGCGTTTGCAATAACGATAAGTCTTTTATGTCATTCTGGAGAAATTCTGACCAACTCCAAAAACAAATCAGAAACGAACTCACTTACGCCTATCGGCCTGGAAAATGCAACTGACTCATTTCTAAGGCTTTGAGGCTCAAGCACTGATCAAAGTGTGACTGAACTTCAGGTCAGGACCTGATGGCTGGATGTTCTCCTTCAAGACTTTCTGACAGAGAGCAGAATTCACTGCTCCATCAACCAGAGGATGCTGTAAAGCAGTCCCAAACCATTTACACCACCCCCACAATGTTTGATTATCAGTGTTTTCTGAAATGCTTTGTAAGATTTAGGCCAGATATAACAGGACCTACATTTTGTCTAATTTGTCCAAGGTATATTTTACCAAATGTTTTGGGAAAATATGGTCTTTTTGATCAATGGAACCCTCACACAAATGCCATTTTTGTTCAGTCTCTTATTTCGTATGATTAAATCATGAGTAGGTCATGATGCCAGTAGAGCTACAGATCTTGTCCTGGGTTCTTTTTCTGACCTGCTGGATGCATCCTCGATGTGCTTGTCGAATAAATTTGGTGGTCTGACCGCTCCTCTGGAGGGTCACCTCTGTTCCAGGTTTTCTCCATGTGTGGATGATGCCTCGGCTCTCACTGTGATCCTCTTGACTCTAAAATCCTTCTAAGGTTTTATAATAAAATATTTAAGTAACTTTGTTTCTGGAGATTGGAGCGTGGTGTGTTGGCTAGACTTACTCACTTTTAACTCGCGTACTGGAAGACAAAATCACGATGTTGAAGCTTGGTGAAGTTCACCCATTCCCCTTGTCAAGTTAACTATATTTACATTTCAGTTTGCAGACAATAAGCACCATGTTGATAGCAGCCGGCTTCAGCCTGGCCACCTCAGCAGATGATTAATCAGCTAATAAGAGCCTGACATATTATTTTCATGTTATTTGGAAGCCAAGATGACATATGTAAAAATAAATTAAATCCAGAAGTTCGTTCTGTATTTTTGCTTAAATCTGTGCAACAAAGTCAAAATAACAAATCTAGAAAATATCACTTCAACTGAAATAATCAATGCTATCTTAGCAAAAAATAACGCATTATTGTTTCCCTACTTTTTAGACTCCTATTCTTCCAAACCAGAGAATGAATTAGACCAGAGGATTCTCACTTATATTTATCTATCAACCCCGAATAGGAGTATCTAGTTTATTTACTTTGGATCAACATTATTAGCGTTTTCTTCTTTTGCTCTTTCATTTGGTTTGTTATTTGGTTTGTATTTCCTTTTAAATCCTGTAAAGCACTTTGTATTGCCTTGTTGCTGAAAATGTGCTATAAAAAATACCTTTACTTTTATGTTCTAAATGTAAAAATCTGCTTGTCAGAAACATGTGTTTTTTTAGTATATGTATATGATTTTACTCTTGATATCACTACTAAATCAAATGTCATGTTTTACAGACTTGTCAAAGTAAGAGACAGTGGCTTCCACCTCTTTATGAACCACCTTTAAAGAATAATATATATATATTTTTTTTTTAAAAAAAACGTCAAATTAAAGGAGTTACATGAGCAGGCTTTTGTTAAATAATGTTAACTTTATTTATTTATAAAAAAAAAAAAGGTCTTGTTATAAATAATATATTTACAGAATGATATCCTGCGTTAAGCTGGTGCATGATTCTGTACAAATCATCAGTGGCCACATGATGGTGCTCTTCCAACATCTTTTCACAGAAACAGTACTGACCAGTTTCCTCAGGAAATACAATCCAAAGACGGACTCCATGATCATCTATTCTAAGCGGGATCACAAGAAAATACACTTCATCTATAAGTGCAGTAATGACAGAAGTTGGCATGAAGAAAGTCTATGTGCAAAAAGCCATTGGAGATGGATGTGATTGCTCTATATGAAGTCACATTTCGGCAATATTCTTCAATAACAGCGCAGAGACAGAGAGAGAAAGAGAGGGAGAGAGAGAGAGAGAGAGAGAGAGAGAGAGAGAGAGAGAGAGAGAGAGAGAGAGTGTGTGTGTGTGTGAGGGAGAGAGAGAGTGAGGAGTGCAGTCGTGACAAGATTTATTTGAAAACAACAAAGTAAAATCATACAATGAAAATAAAATAATAATAATAAAAATTAAAAAGCAATCACATAAATCAAAACGCTTCGATTGCTCTGGTCCAACCACTGCCTGCCAACAGTGTGTGTTTTAAACAAATTGTCTGAGTGCCGAATATCTGCTCAAGGTCCATCTGCTGCCAACTCACAAACTCAGAAAGCCCACCTGATCCCAGAACCGAGATCAGGTTGGAGATGTTTGCGCTGTCCAGCTGCTCCGAGTCCGATTGTAAATCATCCTCCTCCTCCTCATCCTCACTCCTCATCCTCTTACACGGCACGGGCACAAAGTCCGGCAAATAAAACTCCGGGTCAACAATGTAATAACTTGTGTCCATCTTTCGCTTTCTGGTGTAGCACTGCGCGCCCGCCTGCGGCTGTTTTGGCTGCGCGCAACAGTCTGAGTGGAAGTATCCGTTCGTCACAGTTGTCACCACATGCGTGTCCAAGTCCAGGACGGTCTTTTGGTTGGCTTGTGCGTTCAGGATGGGTAACTCCCAGGAAGATTTGTCCGCGCAGCTCCAGCAGGCTTCTGAAACCATGAGCTCAGAGTCACTTGGAGAAGCCATTGCGCACGCAGAAGCGTCTTGGTGCGCCAGCTCCGAGGGCTGTGCGCTGGACTGGTGCGCTCCGCAGTGCCAAGTATCCGACTCCACGCCTGTAAAGTTGCAGTAGAAGTCATCAGCCAACTCCGTGAAGCTGCCGGTCAGCTCGATGTACTCTTGCCTCCTGTGGACCGCCGCCGCATCCTCGTACGGAGGTGTCCTCTGCGTCTGCAGTGAGTTTTTGCTCATGTAAAACTGCCTAGCGTTTCTGAGGACGTACGTTACCAGCAAGTTCTTGTGGAGCTTGATGCCGCCTCTCTGCGTCCTGGAGCTTTGGATTTTCCTTAAAGAAATGGAGATCAGGTTCTGTGCGTCAAATGCACACTCCATCCTCAACTGGGCGACCCTTTGTTTTGTTTTTTTTTTTTGTTTGTTTTTTTCCCCTGTTCCTCTCAGTGTCTCAAAACGCTCGTTCTCTAACAGGAGAAATATTTATCTCGTTGGTTGAGATACCTACTAGGCTCGCGTAGACTGTGTCCATAGCGCTCCATGTCTTCCCAGTAAGGGCATGGATTTTCAACTCTCATCTTTCCTTTGCCACGCCCTCACGTACACATTGTCCAATGGGAGGGAGGCGGTGCTTCTGTTATAACCAAATATCACTACTGGCCTCATTGAAAATGCACGGAGGAGCAGGCATGCTGCATTTCACTAAATGTGCACCGATCTCTGTAAATATTAATACCAAAAGGGGGGGGGGGGGAAACTGACTTTTTATGAGTAGAACAAAATGGAATAGAACTCACAAGAATCTTGTAAACCAATGGAAAAGAATTAATGACGGAATGTGTTTATACTAATGCAGAAAACGGGGAGAAAGCGTTAAATAAATACAATAACTTCTATTTATGGCATTTCTTTATTTGCAGAAATGAGCATTATAGTCCAGAAGCTTAGGAGTAGAAAACAACCAAATATTTTTCAACTCAGTCTTGGACAGGTCAGGTCCAAGGTTTAGTCTGATACATAGGTTATAGTTTCTCAACTAAAAACGTGTTAAAGTGACTAATTTCCATCATTTATTCTGTCAAAGAGTTGGCTGAAGCAATAGATCATTGGGGGTTTCAAAAGCAAACTGAAGGTGCAAAGTTTTGTTAGTGAGAGCATTTATTTTTTATTTAATTTCATCATAGGTTTTAATGAACTTTTTGTTTTTATTTTATTATTTAATTTGCTTTCATTTGCTTCTTCATTTTGGTTTTATTGGTTTGATGAATTAACTTCTCTTTCCAGTTGTTTAAAATTAACGTAGATTTCAGTTTATTTATTTATTGATGTACTTTGTTATTTATTTTTAATTCATATTTAATTTGTATTCATTTTTTTTTTCTTGTTAACAATCTCAATGGGATGTGAGAATATATGTTTGTTTGTTTTTTTGGGTTTTTTTTAGAATTCTCATCTCCACATTTAGTGTTTTCTCATCATTACCATTAACAAAGCAGTTTGATTGACTGATTGATTGATTCCAGAGAATATCGATTGATTGCAAAGAATAATGTCCGGCCAACGTGTGTTTGTGGGCCCCGTGTGGATTTGGCTCAGGCTGAGTGGGTAGTAAACGGGGAAAGTAACTGTTTACATGTAACTGTTTACAATTTCCAGCATATTTGAAATATAACAGTTCAAAACATGCAATATAAGCTTCACCTTATGCTCACAGTTGTCCTGCGTTACATCGAAGGAGTCACTGTGTAATCCATAGGCAATCTAAGGTTAATTTTTAATCCCATTTGCTACTTATACTGGCCCCATGAGTAAATGTCGGCTACGTCAGTTAGTAAACAAATAACATCTGGGTTTAAATTATATTTACGTGTGGTTTTAATTTTATTAAGAAAAAAAAATCACATTAAATAAATGACTTGTACTGAGAAGGTAAGGCAGATTAGAGGGTCCTGCAAAGGACAGTGAGGGGAGCTGAACAGGTTATTGTTCTGTGCCCGTCCTCCGTATAGAATCTGTTTCAAAGCAATCTGCAGGAGCATGACTCTGAGCATGTTCAGACAATCCTCACACTGCCTCCATGCTGCCATTAGGCAAGATGTACAGCAACAAAAGAGCCACAAAATCCTCAAAGCCACCCAGCTTTGTGTTCCCGATCAAACTGTTAAATCACTAGCTTGCTGTTAGCAAATAAAAATTCACAGTATGGAATTTTCTATCTCATGCTGTTGTATGCTATTTTGAAATGACTTAACGTAGATAGCAATTAAATGCATCATTACATGCCACTGTATGAAGTATCGCTTGTCCGTGTTGACTTTATGATTCTTTATGGTTAATTATTTGGTTAGAATGTAAACGTTGAACATAGATAGCACTAGCTTATGCCAACTGCTTTGCAGGTTAAAAAAAAAAGGCTAATGTTAGCCAAAGCGAACAAATCCATTGTGTGGCGTGAGAAGTCATCGACGTAGCCCAATAAAATGAAAATTATTTTACAGCCTCATTTGCCATCGTAGCATTTCTTATTTCATCCTGTGGATACGGTTCAGTGCTCAAAATGGAGGCAAAAAAAAACAAAAAACTGGGCCACCATTTCTGACCCAGTTAAAACACAAAACTTTGACTCAAACAGCATCAAGTCAGAATTTGGGTTAAAATAATACCAGCTGCTTAATTATACGTTTCACAAACATCAGCATAGAAATAACTTGAAATATTTAACAATGTGGAGGGGGGAAAAAAAGACAGAAAACTGAATAGAAATGATGAAAATTGGGGACGATAGAAGAAGAGAGTGGACCAGAACGAGACCAGCACGACGCACCCTGCTGGAGAATCCACTCAAACAGTTCTAATTAGGTATTACGAAATACCTTTATTCATTTTTTTAAAAAAATAAGTAGCACAAATGGCTGTATTTTAATGCAGCACTAAAATCTTTGGCCGCATAAAAGCGCAGACCGCAAACATTTCTGTCTAAAATGTGGAGAGAACACAAACTCTGCTTCACTCTTTGAGCAGGAGGCTTTGCTGGTTCTCCTGTATATGCACCGACTCGTTGCATAATGTCTATAAGGCTGCGCCGGAGACTGCAATTTTCTCCACCGCCATCTGTTGGGGAAGCAGCATCAGAGACGGCGACTCAAAGAAAGTGAACAAACTGATGAAAGGAAAAGTCTGGCTTTGTGCTGCATGAGAACAGCTATGGACCTCACGGAGTTGACAGAGAAAGGGAAAAATGTTGCACAAGCTGTGCAGCATAATGGACAACACAGTGAGCGCACAATGCGCCGATGAAGCAGCAGATCTTCGGCAAGAAGTTTCTGCAGCACACATGCCAAAACAAAAAAAACAACAAAAAAAAACCAGAAGTACAGGAGGTCATTCCTTCGAGCAGTAATAACCTTTTTATAGTCAGTGTGCAGAGGAGGGAACTCCTTTGACATGCATGGTCTGCTTCGCTTTTTCCCCTCTTTTTTCTCTCTCTTTTTGGTTAATGAGGAACTGTATGTATTTAATTTCCTTTTGGGATTATCTAATTCTTCCTTGATTCAGTTTAATTTATATAGAACAAAACAGAACAGAGAAGAATAAGGAGCACTAGAATAGTCATGAAAAGGTAACAATACAATCACCTTTCACATCACCAGCACAGTGTTTTTTATTTTATTTTATTTTATTTTATTTTATTTTTTCAAGGGTGAATTTTGAAATAAAATAAAGTACATTTTATGTATTTAAAATTTTAGTACATGAAAACACAGCAAAAAAAATATTTCTCACAATAATGTGCTCTAGAATAAAATAAGATTTTAATCGGGTGAGTAAAATTCAACTGAAAACAATCACTGCTCTAGCACATCATTTGTGTCATTTAATGTTGAGCATCTCCACATACTGTGCCGAAAACTTATACAGTGCCTTGCGAGAAGATTCCTACCATTCATTTATCACATTGCACATTTAATAGGACAACGTGAAACCAACTCAAAGAAGCGCATGACTTCTTTGAGTTGGTTTACAGGAAACCAACACAAGGAAAAGGATAAATAGTTATAAATAGTGCAGTGTGAAATATATTTGCACCGGCCCACTCTTAATCGGATACCTCTAAATAAAATCAAGTGCAACCAACTCTCTTCAGAAGTCCGTATTAATTAATAAATACATTCCATCTGTGTAACTTCAATCCCAGCTGCTCTGAGACATTTGTTAGGGGATTATAGAAAACCAACTGCATCAGTAAGGCTGAGGACAACAACAAACAGGTCAGAAATAAAGGCCCAGGGAAGTTTAAAGCAGGGTCCTTACAGAGCTTTTTCCCTCCATTATCCAAAAGTAGAGTCTGACAAGATTGGAAACCTAACAAAAGGTAGACAGGGTGATAAATATGCAGGGAAAGATTCTCTAGTCAGATGAAACTCTGCATGCGAAACGTTAAGTGCGCAGGACAACTAGCGATACACACCACAGTGAACACACCATCCTCATGGAGAAACATGGCGGTAGCAGCATCATGCTGTGTGAATGCTGCACCTTCAGCAGGGACATGGAAGAAGCATTTTTCCCAGTTAGCACACAGACAATAAAAAAAAAGATTAGTTGGTAATATGAGGTGTAGTATCTTCCACAGGGACTTTCTAAAACGAGTCCTTGGGAAGCTGGAATCAAACTCACCACCCCTCGGTTGCCAAACAATCGTGCTTCCCTGCTTTACTCTGAAGCAAGTTTTCGTATATAGTCACAGAGATGGCAATGAAGAACGGCGAAGGACACAACACCAACACAACTCACAGTCTGTGTGTGGATACACACCGCCTGTTTAGCACAGAGTCACACCAGGTAGGAACAGTTTCTGCAAGGTGTGCCAGCAACAAAACCCTTAAAACAGTGGAAAAGTAGGATCTGTGCTGAGACTAACATGAGCAACAAAAAAAAGAAAAAAAAAATGACACAACAAGCGAGTTTCATAGAAACCATTTTAAATTATTCAACCTGATCAGACTTGACTAAAGCTTTTCCACAAGAGGAAATTTAAAAAAATGGTTAGATGGTGAAACGATACTGCATACAGTGGGCTGTACTCATGACTCTACTACACTACAGAACCAGTTTGTTCACTCCAGTTAACGTTCGACAACAATGTGTGCATGGACGTTTGTGCTCTATGTGATGGACTGTCAACGGGTTGGCAGCTAGCAGCTAGCATAGAAAATGGAGGGAATTACCATCCACTGTATAACCCAAACAGCCCTTTAGTTATCCAGGTTATGAATTATGCTTTTCAACATGCAATGTGATAACCTTAATGTTAGATGTAAGTCACCTCAACCAATTTCTTGTGTTGAAATCCTCTCCCATGTTTGGCCAAAACCAGTAGCCCAAGGCTGAATTCATCCGTATTCAACACAGACGCAATAAAAACCAGCCATTCTTTGTATTGTGATGAATAATTTAGAATTTGGCATTGCTCCTGCACTTGCCTCCCAAGAGTTTAGTCCCACCTCTGAAAGCTCTGACTCCTTAAATATGACCGTACCAGGCAGCACTTAGAAATTACGTTACGCTTTTAGGTTTAAACAATGTCTACCTGAAAAGGTATGGTACAGTATTTACCTTCCCTCTGTAAGCACCCTGCTATCAGCTGTAATTCCAACTCTTAATTCAGAAAGTAGAGTTGTACTTTCAGAATTACCAGCTGATGGGTGTAAAAAGTTGGAAGAACCAACGACCCATCGGACTGATTTTCTTGTCTTGCACAGAAGAAGAAGAAAAAAAAAACATATTGTTTGCAAACATCCATTAAATTATGTACTTTGAGAGACTGACAATAACACCATTAAAGACTATCTCTGATGACAGAAAACCTGTCACCACACTCAACTGAGTGGAAAAAAGCTCTTTATGGAGAGATTATCTGTCATCTGTGCCCCACATCTGCTTGTGTGTACACGCACACACACACATATGGCTGACATCACACCCAACACCTGGATAGGACTTTGATTTCCTGCCAAATAGGTGGTACAGGGGGGACAGCCACTATTATAGTTATCATGCTCTGATAATGCTGTTAATTGGAGTCAGACATGCATAGTCTCATGGGAATTAAGTCTAAATGGCAGACAACAGATTGATGCCGAGTCTTAAGTGGTATTGCAGGAACAAATGCGGCGCAAACTTGTCAGTCTGGGTTTTCTTCCGGACATAGCCTGGCTTTGTAATAATACATGCTGCAGGTGAATGCTACATGCACTTGCTGGCCACTTTATTAGGTACACCTGTTCAATTCGCTTTAACGTTATAAGAAAGTTAGCCAATTGCATGGCAGGAACTCACAGTTGATCTCAAGAGTTTATGTTCTTCGAGGATGAGCAGGGATAAGTTTGGAAATAAGTCTTTTGTGTGAAATTTGTTCTAAACAGATTAACTGAAAAAAACAAGTCTGCTTAGTGAAAAGGTTGCAGTGACCTGCATGAATGTTTTCACCCCTGAACTAATCATTTGTTAACTCAGTTTGATTTAATCTCTGCATTCTGACGTCTTGATTTAACACTTACCGACTCCACAAAGTCTGATGGACCAGAAAAAAATGTATCTGTTCTTTAAGATTTTACTTACCTTTAGGATTTCCTCATTTGCATGAAGGTTATGTGGTTACTCAGGATAACAAAGATCAAAAAAGGATTCTCACTGCGCAATGTGTATCAGTCAGGTAAATGGTACAGCTGGAGAAATGAGCGACTAACCATGAGGAAAACTGGAAATTTTTCCGGAATTGCTGAAAACATGAGGCAGAAAATGGTCAGAAAGGCTGCAAAGTGGTGAACGGTAACACCAAGGGAGCTTTGTGGATCTTTGGTCTCTATGTAGCAAACTGTTGTATACTTCATTATGTCTGGACAAGGACAAAACTTTTTCTTCCAATGAGAACATTGAGGCCTGGATGAAATTTTTCAAAAAACTTAAAAAGTTTCTATATCTTGTAGGTTTCAAAATCCGGTTGCAATAGCTTTAAAACACAGCGTTTCACCAAATGCAAACCCACAACCGCTGGAAAACACGGCTTTCTTCTGATGGGACCGGAGTTTTTGTCAAGCAAAGATTTCCAATAATATGTCAATTTTGACCCAAAGCCTTCTAGTTTCTATTTAAAACTTGAAGGTGAAGAATAATTTATTTTTGCAGCATCACAGAGAGCCCAAGCACACATACATGCTTCCATGATTTATCTCAGATCCAGCTTTATAAAGGGGTGTGTTTACTTTTGAGAGCTGCTGTGTCTTTATATGCCTCGTCTTTATTTATTTAGAAGTTTTAGTAGCTTCTTCAGATTAAACTGTCACATTAAATAGAACATGCAAACCCCATGCCGGGATTCAAACCTGGCCAAAATTAGAAGAACTTCATTTATTTTAAAGACGATAAAAACAGCAGCTGCGGGCCACAGTTTATTACCAAAACGGACACATTCACATGAAAATGTAGCATCAGTTTGCAAAAAAAAAAAAATTAAAGAAAGGTATCATTAAGGATATTGAAATATTTTAGTTAGCATCTTAGTTTCACAAATCTTTGTTTGCTTTTATTTATTTATTTTTTTTTGTTTTGTTTTTAACACCAACAGTCATACAGACAAGAATCAGGTGGATGAGGAATCGAAGGGCTTTAAATAAACTGAAACAAAAGCTTCTTTCTCAAAATGACTCAAGAAACGAAAAGACAGCAGTTTACACTAAAACGTTGCAGGGAGGGAAAGACAATACAAGAATCTGACAAAGGGCGGCAGAAAAATGTGCGAATAAAAACACTGTGGGAGATGAAGACTAACACGGGGTAAGTGTGAGGATTATGAAACCAGGTGTGAGAAGAGCCGAAAGAAAGAGAAAGAATAAAAGCCAATGACCGTCACATTTAATGAATGGTTTTATTTGTTTTCGTCTGAATTGTGGAGCATTTGTTCATGTATTTTGTCACTTATACGGTATAGTCTTTAGGACTGTTATATTCCAGGATATCTACTATGCTTCACTAAACTGGAACAAACTCCCAGAAAACTGCAAAACAGTCGAAACACAGAGTTTCTTTCAATCAAGGCTAACACCCCACCTGTTTAGAGTTGCCTTTGATTCATAATAACTGGAACATTAATCAATATATCTGATACATATTTGCTTAATGATTTTGATGATTTGACAAAATGCAAATCAAAGCATTTTGATTTGCCTTGTTGTTGAAAAGTGCTATACAAAAAAACTTGGCTAACATGTCTAACTGCAAGCAAATGGGTGATTTTTTAAAATGTATTTATTAAACATGCCTCTACACAGGACCCATACACAGTGCTTTGCAAAAGTATTTACATCCTTGCATTTTTTTTCCTCATACTCCCTCATTACAGCCACAAACTTCCATAGAAGATTTTCTAGAAACTTAATGTCCCAATTCGCACACAGAAATCCATCCCGTCCCACAAAGAGATCACCAAAGTCAATTGTCTACAATAGAACCACTTATCCGAGTGTGCTTGTTTAAATGTTCAAGAAAATGGAGACAGTAGTTCATTTAGTAGCTTCATCTAGAAGAGAAACACAGCTAAACAGATTAACTCAGTTTTAAAGGGCACAGGATGAAAAGCAGCACACTCGATTAGTTGCAGTGATCGCTCCTACAATGCATGAATATGCTTTGATCCAACGCATTCAATCTGTCCCCTGCATGACTTGTGGCAAACTTCAAAGAAGACTTCTTGTGGTTTTCTTTTAAAAGCCACTGTTTTCTTTTTTCTTTAAAAAAAAAAAAAAAAGCCAGGTTTGTGGGATCCACCACTAATAGTCATCCCCTTAAGTGGGATTCTTCCACTAAGTTGTGGATCTTTGAGGCTCCTGCAGAGCTTGACTGTTCCTCCTCCACTTGCTTTGCCATGCATGCGATCCCACAGATACCAACAGATCCCTTCATATGTGCGTTGAAGTAATTATTTCATATTATTCAAATCATTCCCTGGCAGACTTTGCAGTTGTTCTTGTGTAGCCCAGAAATAACATAGTTGGGCCGTTTGTAGCTCACATGTCCCGTCCAAGTTCAGACTAAATAGTACATTAGTCAGTTTGATCAGCCCCAACCACAGTTACGTATCAATAAACATCAGCAGACATTTAGACGTGTTTTCACCTGTCATCCGTCAATCACCCATTTATTTGCTGCTTAGACAAATACCACTTGCTTTTTTTTATGTCTTTTTAAGGCATTTCTAACAACAAAGTTGTTTAATTTATAGTTCTGGTACATGTTGGTATAAGTTTTATAAGTTCAAATAAAAGTTTAAGGACTGATTCGGTGTTCCCAGATGTTTTTCAGAAAGTTTGATCAATCCCACATTTTTGAGGCTAATGAATGATTGCTACCTTGTGGTGAAAGCATAACTGGAGACTTCCCTTTGTTGACTGAGAGAACGTGTTCTTCTTTTGGCTGGATGTTTTAAGAGATTTTTCTGTAAACCATGATAAAGATTCTTCATCCACTCACCAGTATTTTTTGTTCTGCAAACCTCCAGGGCTTTCATGTAAGGACCTTGTGAGTTGTTTCCTTTTGTTCCCCCTTTAACTAATCTACCTCATGATGCGACCGTTAAGCAAGCTTGAAAGCATGCAGTGTGCTTTTTTAAATAGTTTATGGTTCTCAACAACAACTTCCAAAAATGACTGACAAACTTGTCAAGAACTTCAGATGTTTAAATCCTGTTTAATTGACGTGGAAAATGTGAAACGACGGCGCACTTCCGTAGAAGTTTATATTCAATTATCCAATTGCATTTTCAGGTAGCCTAGTAAAAACCATGTGCTTGTTCTAATGCTTTGCTTTGAACAAATGGTCTAGACCTTCAGTTACCGGGACATAATTGTTTGCCGGACTTGTGCAGTCTGTTGAAGTTTTAAATTGTGAGAAGTGATTTTATCCAATTGGTAACTTTTGACTGTGATGTATGTAACGCGCAAGCTGATTGGTGAAGGAAACTACGCTATGAAGCTTACCAGAAATTGTATGTGCTGTAAACAACCCCCTCTGTCCCTCTGGGAATAATGAGGTGCCAAACCAAATGAGATAACTATGTGACAGTGAGACTATAGGCTTTGTGAGATGAGACTGAGCGTGTTTCCGCACCTTATAGTCCGGTAGACTCGTTTTGATTGGGGACCTAAATGGCTGCTGTTATTACATTTTTAATTGGTGAAGTTCACATTCGCACTGGACTGTGTCAAACGATTCAATCCCTTTAAAAACATACTCAGCAATGCTTGTAGTTTTAAGTTGTATTCAGTGTCACATGCAGGTAAGTTATTCCCCAATTGATTTTTCTAAAAGTGTAGGAATGTCATGACAGTTTATGAATAACATTTAAGAGAAAAACACAACATAGCTTCTTGACCATTCATCCAAAAGGGTCGGTTTTGCTCACAGGCTGTGTATCTTTGCAGGGACTCTGTGAAAGGAATTGTATTTATCCACTCTGCAGTCGTGGGTCATTGCAAAACTGTCTTATTTCTTCTAAAATGTTGATTTGGAACCTGTGTGTCTCACAGGACTTTTGCATTTTGAATAATACAGCAACGTTTATTGCACAACAATCCGATTTTACAACATCTATCCAACGCCGTGAAACGTATTTGCTCCTTTTGCAGATTTTTTTCTGATTTTTTTTCCCCATTCCTAAATATTTCAAATCATCAAAGGAATTTCAAAGTCAAGGTTTACACGAGAAAATAGAAAATGCACGTTTCAAAAAAAGTTAACCTTAACAACCTGGTGTGTCGAAGTATTTGCTCTCTAATCTTAGCAACTGGTTTTGACATCCTCAGTGAAAACAGCTCCCTTTAAATATTTGGAATAACTGCCAGTGAATACTGGTTAGAATGCCATTGTGCATTAGTTTGATTGTAATATAAACTTTGACTAGGCCTTTCTAAAGTCTTTGTTTTTTTATGTTTTAGGGAAGTTTGTCATTAAGAGGTGTACTTGCTTCTTTGCTTTGGATAATTATTCATCGGCATAACCCAAGTCTGTTTGATCACTGCCAGTCATCTAGGTGTGGAAGCAGCAGACCATTAATCTACCTCCACCATGTTTTACTGTCATAATTGGGCATTATGTGCTTTTGTTTTGTCTTTGGAAAAAAAAAATCATTGGGAAACATCAAGATGTTTTTGCCCAATGAGGAATGAGTGTTTACAGTCTTTTTGGTCTGAAGTGCTCTTCACCCTGGACATTTTTGCCCAGACTCCGTCTTATTGTTGAGTTACAAACACCTATCAGAAGTGAGGCAGGTGAAGCCTGCTTTCTAACCCCTTCCAGGCATGTTTGGGATCATTATCCTAATGGAACGCCTCATTGTGACTCCAAATGCCAACCATGTGACCCAGACTGTTGCCGTCAGATGAAAGCCAAAAGGTTAAAACCTCTGAGAACAACCCAGAAAGCACAAAGGCCCGAGCCTGTCATGAGCAGAAACTTGCTGGAACACGAGTGCCGTGTTTTATATTAGTGAATATTAGTGATGGTATATGTCAATATTTGAGCCTGCAGGTTGGATGTTACATATATAAGTCAATTATTTGTTTTCTTAAGTACACACTTGATTCTTGTTTTGAAAATAATTTGTAGTTGTTTGTGTTGTGGTCATTCCCCATCGGTTTAAATGCATCACTAAATGTCCATGATTAATATCAAAGTTTTCGCTATCACATTAATTTTCAGAGAACTGTTCGCTTTTCTGCCTTGGTTGCTGCTATAGGTTTGTAAGGTGTGGAGATAAAATTAGAGTTAGAACTAGCAAAAATATCCCTAAAATATCCTAAACATGTTGGTCTTTCTAAAAAAAAACAAAAACAAATGAAATACATTGCAGTAAGTGGTAGAAAAGCAAAATAAAAAAAAAGATAAAGTAGAATGAATACTTTCAAAGAAGTATTTGAAAAATACTTAGTTGTATTTGCTAATGAAAACATAGTATGGGAGGTTGTACGGCTGTGTCCATACAACAGTTACAATGATTTGATTTTAGGTTTAAATGGACGTAATCCTCTGCAGTGTGTAGAATGATTTGTCCTACTCAAACCTTTTCATATTTTCATGTTACAAGTACAAATTAGATTTTTTTTTTTATTGCAATTCAGTTTTACAGACCAACTAAAATGTATGGAAGGAAAAAGATGAAGGGCTATCAACATCCTTTACAGATAAGTATTGACGTGGTGTGACATACAATCTTTTTGTTGTTGTTGTTAATTTGCAGAAGCACCTTTTTCACCACCGTCGTCACGCTGAAAGGTAAAACCTCCCTGCCGGCCGAGTCTTTTCCAGGATTATTTTTCTATGATTGTACTCCATCTCACACATCAGCTGCTACCAGCTTCCCTGCATCCCCACAGCATGACGCTGCCTGTATCTTCTGTGGGGACGGTGTGTTCAAGTACGCATTGCTTTTCACATGGAGATGAAAAAAAGAAGTCCGTTTTGGTCTTCAATAACCAGAGGACGTTCACTGACATGTCTGCTAGCCCCCAGTTTACTACCATGTGTTCATCCGTAACTTTCTTATTGCCACTTTTCCATTAAGGCCAGATTCAAGGTGTAAAAAACTCATCTAAAATCTTAGGATGTTGGTTTTATAATCTAACCTTGTTGGGTTACTAAACTTTCCCCAAACTTGATCGCTGACATTGCTTTATCCTCATGATGATCTTTGTTCACAAATGCTAAGACCTTTACAGCACACCTGGGATGATAGTGAGAATAAATTAAAAATGAATGGGTGTCATGGATTAAATTGTGTGACTTCCGAAGGCCGTTGGTTGGATCAGATTTTATATAAGGGGCACCACACTTAAAAAAAAAAAAAAAATCTCAGATCATTTATTGTTTTCCTTTCACTTCCAAACTATCTGTCCTGATGAAATCTCAATACTACATTTTCAAGCAGTAAAACAGAAGATGAAAAAAAGTTTAAGAAATACTTCTACAAGGAAGTTTTATGTTAGTATTACACTTAGTCTGTGTTTTTTTCCCTGTTCAAGTTTAAAAATGAAGGAAGCACATGTGCATTCTGTCCAATTCTTTGTTTCAAAGTGACCCTAAGTTTAGCCCTGCTCAGGGTCAAGCTGGCTTTTTGCACTTAGCAGATAAATAATGAAAATAAACTTTAAAAATATTTTATTATTCAAGATTTGAATCCCACGTATAGGCCAGATTTGAAATATGACAAAGGGAGGGACTATCATGAAGTTTTTAAGCATTTTTTTTTTATATCCATGTGGAATGAGGCTTTCAAGTACTTAAAGATTTAAAAGGACAGAGTGACGCTTTCCTCTAAAATAATCTCGTCTAGCTTCAGAAGACGGTTCAACTAACCTCAGATGTGAGTTTAGTCATGTCACAGAAAGAAGAAGAAAAAAAAATCCAACTGCTTAATACGATATTTTACTCTATTGGCTCGACTTTTTGACACGCAGCCACATTTTGAAAAACCAAGGAGGGAACAAACAGAAAATAGAGACAATTCCTTTAGTGCAAGAAACCGAGGCTGAGATGTATTAATTTCCAGTAAGACTTAGTCAACGTGACGAAACAACAAAGAATGACTTTTAAACAAAGAGAATCCAGCTTTCCCTCAGTGCGTCCTCTGAAAGCCTCGGCTGAGATATGCTGCTATGTGGAAGATGCACACAATTACTTCAGAGGCGGGGTGCTTTATTTACATATGCAATATGCATAAGCAAGGTTACTGTGAGGGTGAAATAACCGAGAGATAGAAGGAGAGAAAGGAGGAGGGGTTTGGGACGGGTGTGTGTGTTTGTGTGTGTGGCTGTGATGGAGAAGTGTGCGTGGGGTAAGAGGGAGGCAGAAAATTGGTGTTATCAATATTTAACCAACCCTTCCAGCATATTTATGGCAGACAATAGAGCAGACATGCAACTGTCTCATGTGAGTGGAAGTGTATTTATTACGCACTGAAACAGAGCCTGTAAATAGGATGTTCATTGATACATCACGGTCACGGCGGCAAGGAATTAATGACGAGTGTAATCCTCGGAGCACAACTTCCAAAAGTTGATTTTGACCCCGCGTGTATTTAATAAGCACGCAGTCGTTGAGCCCATCGCCGATATTCATTAGCGGAGCTCTACATGTGGTGAGCAGCTGTATGTAATTCAATCACTTTCAGGAAAAAAAAAAAATGTAAAAAGCAAGGAAAAGAGGGAGAAGAAATACAATGTCTGGAGCTTTTCTGTTTTTTTTTCTTCTTCTTTTTCTTTTCACAGACCCATGGCCTCTCAGAAAATGTTTCCATGTGTTGTGTCTGAGCGCGCAGAGAGCAAAGAGGGAAAACATTCTCTCCTCCAAACCACATGCAACAGATTCTTTCTGAAGCCAAATAAATCAACTCTGTGCTTTTAGATCATGTGACACTTTTTGTGCTTTGTGTTATTCCCAACATATCCTGTTTCACCGCCCCCCCCCACCCCCCCGACACTCCCCTCCTACCACCACCACCACCTCAACCAATTCCACCCCTTCCTCCCTCCAGCCCCCTGCAAACGCAGAAACACTCAGAGTTTCCACATCCTGTGCGTAAGATCACCTGTACAGACAGAATAGCGTGCTTCGGTGTGACATGCTCGGGCAGGAAAACAGGAAAGGGAGTTCAAGGGTGTCCAACATGAAATACTCGCGGCGCTCGCTCAGTTAGGGGAAACCCAGAGCGCATGGCCCCGCTCCAGTTCCTGACAGCAGAGCGAAGTCTCGCCGGTGCCCTTTCTTTGCTTTAGTACTGCCATCATGTGCTCTAATTTTGCCTGTGCAAAAAAAGGTTGTGGGAGGGCAGCAGGGACACTACGAACTGCACGTTTCAGCCTTTTAACGGGATACTGCAGCCTTAGTGTTCTTTATCTCTTCCTATGTGACATTTTGCGAAAAGTAAATTACATGCAGTTGAAGCCAGAGGTTCACACTCGCTGTAAAATAAATAAATAAATAAATACTTTGCTCTCGCTTTGTGACGTTAAGCAAAACAGTTCCTGTTTTATGCCAGGAAAAATAGAATTTATCCTAAATTCTAAAGAAATTTCTTGAAGTTTTCATACACTGAGGTTACTGTGTTTTTGAACAATTTGGTAAACTCAGATTAGGGTGGCTTTGTAAGTTTGTGATTGGTTAGTTACAAAAGTTTTGTTAAATAGAGCCACACCTACAGATTGAATGCTAAAAGATTCTGCCTCCATGTGACACATTAAGAGATGATCAAAAGCGACCGTTTATCAAATGCCTAAATGTGCCTCGTTCCTCTGTTCAAACATTTCATAGAAACGGCATGAATGTCCAACATGATTTAAGTGTCAATTGAACCAGTTTGTCTTGGAAAGCACCTCGAGATGACATTTGTTGTGAATTGGTAGAATGTAAATAAAATTGAATCACACTAAACATGAATCGCCTCTAACATAAATCATCCGTACTCCTTATATTTGTTTTCCAGTATTTTTCCGAACCACCAATTACGTTGGTTTTTATTGGAAAGTACGTCATCAATACGCTTTCTGCTTCAAATTCATCATTGTTAATTTGAAGCAGATTTCTTTGGACCTGTGTCCAAAGAAATCTGAAAAGGTTTGTGTGCTTTTGTATTCGGTTTCCCTTAGTCAGTAATTTGCAGAACCACCTTTCACTGCAAGTCATCTGGGTGTACAGTGCATCCGGAAAGTATTCAAAGTGCTTCACTTTTTCCACATTTTGCTATGTTACAACCTTGTTCCAAATTGTACTAAATTAACCTATATCCTCAAGATTCTGCACACAAATACCCCATTGAGAAAATGTGGGCCTTCTTTTTTGAGTTTTTTCTTTTTTTGTTTTACAAATTTATTTGCAAAAATAAATCTGAAATGATCTACAGAGGAAAATTTGTCTTTTCTTAACTGTCATTTTTAAATCACTTCTTGAAACTCATCTCTCGGCATTGGTCTTTGACAACATGTGCAATGCTGAATCTAGTTTATTGCTTTATCTGTTTTTATAGTGTGGTTTCACTTACCCCTAAGACACAAAGAAACCTATTTTCTTGTGTTAAAGTTCCTTATTTTTACATTTTCAGAGGTGGAATGGAAATCTGATTTTCACCTGAATCTAGGTCCAGATTGGAAAGTTCCAGCCAACATAAAAATGCTTCAAACTAAGATGTTCCATTGTAGCTTTGTCTGTTTGTTTAGTGTTGCCGTTTTACTAATAAGGGAACCTCTGCCTCGGTCTCTACTCTTTCACAGCCTCCATTATTTCTTTCAGCACTGTCCTCACATAATGATGCTTTTACCAATATTTCTCCATCGGGATTCAGGATCACCTGTCAGTCTTCACAGAGATCCAGACATGCCGTAGCAACATATTTAAATTCTGGTTTGAAAGAGTCTTCTGAAAAGGGGCTTGTAGTTTGTGTTGTAGTTTCTAGTAGCTACTTCTAATTTAATTTGACTAACTGAATAAAAAATACAATAATAGTGATTGATTTTTATGTTGTCTCAGCACCATATGATGTCAGAATTGCACGATGTTGTTTACACTTGTCCACCAGTGACCTTGGACTGGCTGTTACATTTTTTTCTGTTGCTAAAAGGAAGCAGCAAAAAGAAAAAGGTGTGTTGTACTTTGGGAAGAAGCTCTCGAGTTCCAAATCTCAATTCAAAGCAGTAACACAATTCTTTGCCCTGAAAGCGTTTCATCTGCTGCTGCTTCCCTGAAATGGTTCTAAGAAGGAAAGTTTTTTTTGTTTGTTTCTTTTCATTTTTTTCTTTTTTAGATATGGTTCAGTGGAGAGGTTAAAGGTCATTGATCTTACCTTCACCACCTCGGTTTGGATAAGAGGTGAATGGTTAGTTCAAGTGGAATAAAAAAAGAATAACAAATTTAAAAAATCTTCAAAAAGAAAATCTGTAACAGCTGGCTTCTATTTTATACACTATTGACCCACGAAACATATTGAAAAGCTGTCTAATGGAAAAGTAAGGCAGTCTGTAAACTGCTGTGATGTGTTTTTTTACTTTGTAACACAGTTTCTAGAGTTTCTCAGTCCATGTGAATGGGATGCCATTGCTCTGGAGAACTATAGACCTTACTATAATTAAATACAGACTTCTAATACATGGATAATATTGACCAGTTCGGTCCAAACAAGTAGCATCTCAAAAGATAGAGAAGAACAAGCACTAACTTTGTTTGCAGGAGCCCTGTGACTGTAGTAAACTAGTAGCTTTGGTAAATAAGAGCAATAAAGCAGAGTCTGAAAGCACATGGATTTTTTTTTTTTTTTTTTTTTTTCAGGCTTATCCACAATTGAATATTGGCATAGGTTGGTAGCGGAATGATAACCTGTAGTTATCGATTTTACAGTGTCATGGTACAAGTCCAAAAAATAACAAAAATGTACAACCTGATCCGATAAAAAATAATAATAATAATTACAAAAGAAGTTGTCAAATGGTGATTTTATTTATTGGTGAAAAAGAAAATCATATCTACCAACCTTAAAATACTAGTAGCTAGCTCTACTTCTAAAACACATTTTCTGTTTTCCTTTCAGTAGCCACTCCCAGTCCGGAAAACTGCCTGACCTGTAGAATCAGGAAATTCCTTAAGTCAAAATTGTCTGGCAAAACGAAGAAGGCTGAAGGGTGTTAAAAAGGAACGCAGTAGGAACTGATCTAGAGGAGTTTGAAAACACATAAGAAACGATGCCAGTGACATACATCATTCTTGAAAGGGTTACAAAACCCATTTCTAAGAATTTGGGGCTCCAGTGATCCACAGTGAGAGCCATTACCCACAAATGGAGAAAACATGGAACAGTGGTGAACTCTCCCAGGAGTGGCTAATCTACCAAAAGTAGGAACAGCGACAACTTATACAACAGAGCACGGGAGAATCCAAAGCAACATCTAACGTTCCGCACATTTCACCTGCCTACGGTCACTGTTTTTCATGATTCAACAATCAGAAAGAGGATGGGCAAACACTGGAGCCATGGGATAAATACCAAACCAAAACTACTGCTGACAAAAACCAATACAAAGGCCTCTCACACGTTTTCTAAAAACATCTTGATGATCCGCGATACTTTTCGGAAAAGTTAAAGGCGTTCATCCTGTTACGTCTGGGATCGAAGCAACACACCTATCCAGAAAATAACATAATATCAATAGCTAAACATGGTGGTGGTAGAGTGATGGCGTGGGACTGCTTTGTTTTGACCTGAGCGTCTGGCAGTAAGTGATGAAACCATGGATTACAAGCAAGTTGACTTCTGAACAGCTTAAAAATCTAAATGAAGGTTTAGGGGTAGCCTAGTCAAAGTCAAGTCTTAAACTAGATCAATATAATGTGTTGACTTTAAACAGGACGCTCATGTTTCAGAAAAACTCCAGCTGTGATGAACTTTAAACCATTCTCCAAAAGAAATGGGCTAAAATTCCACCACAGCCACATTTAATACCCATTGCAAGTTATCACAAATGCTTGGTGGGATAAATATTTTTTAGGGGGTAATTATTTTTTCATATAGAGTGACTTTGATGTGAAATGAAATAGCTATTTACCTGGTTGATCATTCTTTGCTATTATCATTAGCTTTAATGTTTGCTCGATGATCTCCAAAAAATTACTTTAATGGAAAAGCAAAAACAGGAGAAATCATAAAAGGGGCTAATATTTTTTCTTATCCACTATTTTTCCCAATAGTTTTTGAGCTAGTATATAAATAAATAATGCAAGAAATATCTTTAGAGTTTTAGTTGTATTCATTTCTGCTTTAAATTTTGGCTTATTTCAACTGTTTTCCATGTCGTAAGGAAAACTATTCCTACCCATAGTTCCCGTCACTACAGCTATCTCACACAAACTGACAACATCAGTCTCTTTGTACTAAGAGGACTATTATGATACGTAAATATGAAACTACAGCCAGCAGCCAATGATTAGCCAAGCTTAGGATAAAAAGCTGGAAACAATGTGAAAAAAGCTTAGGATAAAAAGCTGGAAACAATGTGAAAAAGCCCAATAGGGTATTTAGAGAGTTAAGAAAATGTTTCCATCAGGCCCTATGAAGGTCACTAAGCATTCTACGTTCCCAACAAAGCATAAAAACCAAATAGTACCCTAAAAGTTTTAGGAAGTCCTGTAAATTGTTCTAATACACTCTAACATATTTTTTTGTGATAATTACTTGTATTTTTGCATGTTCTACTGCAACCTTGTAGCTCACACCATAATTGACATGGCAGCCTGATCAATCAGCGCTGTTCTCCATACGTGGGGTAACACAATGTTCCTCTGTGCTTCTGACAGTCATCCCGAACCCATTTACTGTCAAATGGGTTCTGCTCTCTTTGCCGGAGCTCAGATGCAGATTTATGCCAGAGCGATGCCGCTTCTTGCATATTAGATGAAAGCCTTGTTTGCATATACCCGCTCCCTCATCTCCCCACCACAACCGCCTCCCTCCCTCCCTCCCCTCATCCCCCTTCTTTCTCTCTCTTCCTTTTTTCTGAGGCGTCACTTTAATATGTATGCAAATGGGCTGAGCTCCACGGGCAGATATGTGTGGAACCCTGTCCTGCAGTCAGGAGGTGTAGGAGAGATTGTGTTTGTATTTATGAGGCATGGGCCCTGCCGCTCTTGGGAGAGAGAACGCTCCGAGTGGTGTGGTGGAGGCTCTGCAGTGCAGGCAGAATGCAGATATGCCAATGAGCAGAGGTCATGGCTGTCACTAATGATAGGAGGAGACAATTAGAGTTAACCAGAGCTGTAATGTAAACTCCTCTTAAACCCAGCAACAAACAGACAAACACCTAGAAGCTATCGTATTCCTGGTGTGGTGTGGAGAGAACGATCTGCCTCTTCTGGAATGTTCAGCACACTGCTGCAGCAGCAGCAGCCCTGCCTACACCAGGATGGGGAGTAATGGGTGACTGGTGTGTGTGGAAGACCAATCTATTGATCCTGCGCATCCCTCAAAGGGACGAGGATCACTGTCGGGAGCCGAGATAGGGAAGACAAGGTCAGGTCACCTATGAGAGATGCACCCCAAACCTATTTCATCAGCGCAGACCCTCCCAGACAGGCCTCAAAAGCAAGCGATCAATAACGCCTCAGTAACAATGGAAACAGAAATAACGCGCAAAGTAGGTATAGATGTCCGCCTAGGTTCGAGTGGAAGGAAGTCCCATTTACGGAAAGTTTTAAGAGAAAAACTCAAAAGAAAATAAGAATGAGCACAATGGTTTTATGTTCAAAATAATAATATCATGGCTTGATGCCAATCAATGATGTGCCATCACAAAACACGCACACATACACACAACTGTGCGCAAATAGCGTGCCTGTTTCCTCTCTCTTTCCCACTCTCTCTCCAGTACACTCTTCTCCACGCAGACACACACACACTCTCTCTCTCACACACACACACACACACACACCCTTCCTCCATCATGAATAAACCATACTGTGTCTGTGAGTCATATACCACCCCCACATCCCTCTCTAACCCACTCCCCCATTCGCTGCTGCTGCTGCTGCAAGAGTAAGAAAAAACACTAATTAACGTGATGGCTAGCTCCAGCTCCTGTCAGCAGCTTGTGGGGGCCCTTCTCATCCAGCCAGGCTCTGCTGGTCTCTGGTTTTAGCAGCTCTTTCGCTCTCTCTCTCTCTCTCTTTCTCTCTCTCTCTGTCTCTCTCTCTCTCTCTTTTTTGCTCTCTCTCTCTCTCTCCCTCTCCCCAGTCGCCATCTCGGGAGAACCGGGGCCCCCTTATTCATATGCAGCCCCAGTCACAGGCACCTGGAAGCAGCCGGCACCACCTCCACCAGCAGCACCACAGACCCCCACCCCAATAACGTGTCTATCACCAGTACCCCCACCTTAGTCAAGCCCACCTTCTGTCAATTTAGAACCCCCTTCTCCCCCCATACACTCCCAACAACCCCTTTCCTCACTCAGTTTATGGTCAAAGAAACTAACACATCCACCCATTAGCTGCAAAACGCATACAGATCCTTTACTTATTTTTTGTCTTTTTAAAAACAAACCAGAATACAAACTCTAGCTGAGGAGAGGTGGGAGCAGCAGACTTCATCTAGGAGATGACACAACCCAACTGATGGGTTGAATCACCCAACGGTGGAGAGAGCAAGAGAGAAAGAGACAGGAAGGGCTGCGTGCCTTGGTTAGACTGGCTCGGTAACCATGACAACGCAGCCGGGAGAGCGAGAAACAGGAACATACAGAATCTGTTTCTGCTGAGACTTGCACATGTGGCACAGTGCTGCTTTGCCTCCAAGAAGAAATGAAGGGGAGGTGTGTGTGCGTGTGTGTGTGTGTACTTGTATTTGTTCTTCTTATTCCTCCTTCTCTAGGACATTTTGGGGTATAATAAGCTGCCTTCTTAAGAACGATAGGCCTTCTGGGGACCAAGCCCGGTGCTAATGCGGTGGAATATAATTTTCAGGTTAAGGATTAAAGCTAGGGCTAAAGTGTGAATTAACCTTAGACTGAGATTAGGTGTGTAATGTTAATAATTCCGGTTAAAGGAACAAAAGCCAATGTAATGTAACAAGGATGTCCAAACTTAAGAGCCGGTGAAACTTGTTAATTGTTCCTCTGACGACCTACAGACTTTAAGCTGATCAAAGCCCAGTCCTAATGTGATGGGCTACTCTCTTTAGGGTGATTAGCATTAAGGTGTGAATAAAGTTTAGCTTACGGTAAGGCTTATGTGTGTACTATTACAGGGTTACAGATAAATGAGGTTACACAGTCAATATGATGTCCTAACAAGCATGCATGTGAGTGCGTGTATGTGTGTGTGTAGCCTTGTAGTTCATACAGTGAAAGGACCATTTTTCCAACAAATAATAGGTTGTGAGGACTGGCTGCTCTTTACAGGGTCCAGAGCCCGGGCCCCATCAGAAGAGGGACTGCTTTTGGGCTATAGTTAGATTTGGGACTAAGGTGTGAGCTTGGTTAGAGTTAGGGTTAGTAATGCACTTTAATATGGTTAAGTTCATAAGGGTCAGGCTATAAAAAATTAATGAAAAACAAATGGAAGTCAATGTAAAAGTGTGCATGTGTGTGTGTGTGAGGACCATTCAAGGGGCATTTTCCACTAAAAATGGAGGTCATTTGTGAAAAGTGGGGACATTTTTCTGGTCCTTGCCTTTTTTGTTTCAGTTGGATTGCACTCTAGTAGTTAGATGTGGTGTGAATTAAGTTTTGGTTAAGGTTAGGGTTAGGCATCTATTAACAGCAAAGGGCTATAGGGAAAATGTCTGGGTAAGGCGTTAATGCCTCAACTAGAATGATCAGAAGTCAATACAAAGTCCTGTGACCGACAGAAGTACAAGGATGTGTGTGTTGGTGTGTATGAGCGTTTTAATGAAGCATACATGCTAGATCTCGCTCAAAGCTAGCCTGACTTAGTCACAGAGTGACTCACACTACAAAAGATAGCAAGACATGGTAAAAACAAAGCAACGAGTGCTGCTCTGAGTGGAAGACTTTGTTTGAATACTTGGAGTCAATCTGGACTAAAATATTCAGACATAAAGATAAAACTCAGAACACTGAGGCAAAGCAGGGCAACATTTTTTTTTTCCCGTAAACTCGTTTTTTTGGGGGGGTTTTTTTGCCTATTTTTCCTTCCCTGTGCCTCTCTCCACCGCTCCCCTTCTGCCTGCCTTTTCTTTTTTGCTCCCGCTCCCTCTTTCTACAGGCTCAGACTCACTCCCCCCTCCCTTCCCCTTTCCTCAAGGGAATAAAGGTCGTAACGCAAATGATTACTCAAACCGGGGTTGCCATGGAGACGGCATCACGTGACCAGGGAAGGCATGCATAGACCACAACAAAGAGGTGGATCAGGAACCAGCAGCTCTGGAAAAGAGCTGTAGCTCGCCTTGCTGGTGCCTCAGAGTATTTCACTCAGATTCAGAGGCTCTCTTTTTCAAAAGAAACAGGCGAAGCGAGCTGTGTGAAACACGAGGGGGAGAAAAAGCAAAAAGAGAGAGAGAGAGAGAGAGAAAAGAGCTGGGAGCTAGGTCTGGAGGCTGTAATGAATCTAGGCTGTTTCACTGCAGTGTGTGCTATATATTCTGCCATTCACCAGCATACCAAGGGTGTGTCCTATTCATCATGTCCTTCTTGGAGGCAAAGCTCAGGCGCCAGTTGTCTGGAATTTCAGTGAAATGGCGTCAGTAGTAGGGATGTGGAGGGTGGTGGACTTTCTGAAGTTCTAAAACAGGAATCAGGGTAGAGAGTTTTTACATTTCGTTGTTCCGCTTGGAAATCAAGAGTGTCAAGGAGAGTGACTATACTTTTCGGGTCTGGTTAAAAAAAAAAAAAAAACAAAAGCAAGAAAATAAACAAGCCCGTTTAAAGCAAAATCGGTACAGACATTTTTAGACTAGTACGACATTTAAAAGTTTTGATAAATGATACCCAGCAATTGTGGGGTTTGAAAATATGTGGAGGTTTACTAAACAAATCTTCAAAAGTCTCTTATCTAAGCATGCGACAGAGAATAAACCTGTAGCGACTGGTGAGAACGGCAGCCGGTATTTGTCAGGCTAAAGCAGGAAAAGACACCTGGAGCAGAATGAGAAGGTGGCCTGCCCCAACAGGATTCAGTTATCCTGCATCCTCTCCACCCCCACTCTGAGATTAGTTTGCGCTCTAGCTGAACCCAGCAGCCTGCGACACGTCTCTCAGAAACCACCCCCCTCCCACCCTCTCCAAGCGCATGCACACACACACACGCACTTCTCCACACCCAGTCAAAATGTTTCTTAAGGGTCTCACCCAAACAGCAATTTTCTAGAAGATAAAACACATGGAAGCCGGTAGATGTGAAGAATACGTGCTAGAGGTCGCTCGTTTTTGGTGTGCTCCGTCAAACGCGGGAGCGGCACAAGAAAGGAACGGGGTGCATTTTTTTTGCATGAAGTCACCCCATCTGCAGCTACGCATTTTTCTCAGTTTCTTTTTCTCCTGCCTTGCCTTTAAATCCAACACATACAGTAAATAGTAAAAAGCATGCACACTCTCTTTGAGGGGTTCTGCGAGCCCCTTCACTGACTGATGGCTGACTCCTGTCGAAGTCCACCTCAACTCCCATGGGGTTCCTGGCAGCAGCTGAGTGTTCGGTGATGTCTGCAATTATCCCGTGTCTAGACAATGTCTAGAGAAAGACAGGGAGATGCACCCTCTGCATGGGCGGCACTCACAGGAGAAGGGGGGTAAAAAAAAAGGCCCTGAATAAATCGTGGAGCCTTTTGGTAGTTGATAGAGTTGTGAGTGAAAAGGTCAGGGCCGTACAAGGAACTCACACTGCCTAAAGAGACAGAGGAAAATCAGTAAGATGCTTTTTTTATAAATATATAATATCAGCAGATAATGTATTACTATTGTTTTTACACTTGTTTCCCTTGGTTGGAAACATGTTACCTTTATTTGTTGAAAAAACTTTGAGGAATATTAGATTCATTAAAACATAGTCAAAACTTCAAAGTTTTGACTATGTTTTAATGAAAACGACTTGTGTCATAAAAAGATTGCTTTTGGATTTTGCTCTTCCCAATTTGTTCATGAAAATGGTCTGAATCTATTTTAGCTACAAACATTACAGTGGACCCTGCCCATTTATGGTTCACTATTCACAGATTTGCCTATTCATGGATTTTTCTGTGAAAGGTAGCTCCTTATTATTTGCAGGAAATTAATCAATTGGTGGATCTATTGTAGAGCATGTCTTAAATTTAAGAAGGAAAATGCAGCTTGGGAAGGTGAAATACCTAGGTGATATGCTACTGGCTGGTATTTGCAAAGCAGCCAATCCAGGAGTGCCATTCATTTTCCTTGATACTGATTGGCTGTAACCTCAAGAATGACAAACAGGAAGAATGTGGACTAGCTAGTGCGATAGTGTTAAGACAGGTTTTCAATGTGTGAATTAATTCATACTAAGACACATTTGATTTTTGAACTATTAACAAAAGCACTTTAAGCATTTTTGAACTGCATGGTTGTGGAGATTTCAGTTATTTGAGGGCAACTGTGGCCTTTAACCCCCACAAATACCGTTGGTTCACTTTACACAAATCTAAAGTTCTGGTAACACTTTATTTGAAGGGGTGTGCATAAACATGACATAACATCTGTCATGAACATAAAGAAGTCTTTATGAATGTTTATGACAGTTGTCATGAAGTGCCATTCGGTAAATTATGACACTTTTAATGCAAAGTGGCTCTAAAGGTTGCATTAAAAGTCCATTAAAAGTCCCAACTTTGCATGATTTTGTAAATTATGGTAATTTAATGCAAAGTTGGCATTTTTAATGGATTTTCATGACACTTCATGACAACAGTCATAAACATTCATAAAGACTCCTTCATGTCCTTGACAGATGTTATGTCATGTTTATGACTGTCATGTCAGTCTTATGCACACCCCTTCAAATAAAGTGTTACCAAAGGCCTTTGCAAAAATATTCATACTTCTTGAACCTTTCCACAATTGGTCAAATTTAACCACACACTATAATCTATAATCTATATTTTGAGTGTAGGTTATAAAACATGAAGTAGTCCATACTTATGAAGGAAAAGAAGTATGATACACACTTAACTTAAAAAATATATATCTATGCATGTGTATTTAGCACCTCGACTCTGATACCCCTAAGCAAAATCCAGTGCAACCTATTCTGAAGTTCTCTTATTTGCCAGTAGAGTGCACCTATGTGGAATCTAAATAAATCTAGTGATTCTGTGAAGGCATCAGATGTTTGTTAAGGAACAGTCTCGTGAAGTCCAAGTAACACTCCTGAGTGGTCTGGGATACAGTTGTGCAGAAGTTTAACAGACGTTTAGTTTAGCAAATATTGTCCCATCTCACAAAGCACTATTCAGGTCCACTATCCAAAAATGGAAAGTGTGGCATAGCTCTCCTCCTACACAGATAGGCCAGGCAAGGAGAGGATTAAGTAGTGAAGCATCTTAAGGCACATGGTAACTCTGGAGGAGCCGTAGAGATCTACACTTTCCCCTTGAACAAGCCCAATCAGACGAGAAGAAAGCCATTTCTGATAGGATGACAAAAATGTCCTATTTTGCCACAAGCTATGCTGGAGACACAGCAAACCTGTAAAAGAAGGAGACCGGTAAGATGTGACCAAAACCGAACCGCTTGGTCACAAAAAAAACCCACTGCCCACATTATTCAGAATCATACTGGATCAGGCCCAAGGAAGCTGGTCAGAGTTGATGCAAACGTGTGATAATAGAGAGAACTGAAATGAAGACTGTTAAAGCCTGAAGTAAATGGACTGAACTTATATAGTGCCTTTTCCAATCATTTTGATCACTCAAAGCGCATTACACTAGAGTCACATTCACCCATTCATACTCACACATCAGTAGGCAGGAGGAAGCTGGAATTGAACCTACAACAAGACGACTACTCTACCCCCACAACCACAGTCACCCCAAGGTGGTGGATGTTAGACTGAGACTGAATAGAAATAAAACATCACAGTCCAACGAGAATCAAATTTCCAGCTCAACTGTGAGTGATGATGTACACAGAAATTTGAACTGACAAGGAAAAATATCAGGAGAAATGTTGTCACAGAGCAGTAGCTTGGAGACACAGCAAACTAGCACCATACCAGATTTTTAAAAGTGTTTTTAAAAGCTGAGTATGCCTGTAATTGGCCACAGTGGTAAATGAAAACCTAAACTAAAATTTGAGCAGCAGTCTGGTAGATGCTGTAATTTCTTCTCTGGATCTGACCAGCAGGATCATCTGATTTACAATGGCATGTGCCAGCACTCCCTTTTCTCCAACCAACTGTGCCACCAAAATATTTTAGTGAAAGATGGCAAAAGTGAATAAAAGCTGTTGAAAGTCTCAATCTTGCCAGTACAATCGGTCTGCATTTGAGTTGTTTCACTCCAACACAGCAATCTAGCTGTCAAACTGTTCGTCCAAACACCCAACCTGTCACGGCTTTTGAACTCTAAAAGTCTGTTTAAGTTAATTTTTCACAAAAGCGTGCTGTTTAGACTTTAAATGTCACTCCAAATCATTTCCACACATGCGGTTAGTGGGAGGGAAATTAAGATACTGATAAAATCTGTTACTCATCTGGCTCAGAAAAAGAAGTTGCTTCTACGGTCGATCATCTTGAGTAAACAAGCAGAACAGGCGTTTGCACAGAGCGGGACATATTTTCACTGTAATACAAAAAATGTTCTTACTTGAGAAACTTTGTACTCAGAACCAACACCTGCTCCAGCTGGAGTGACTTGTTGATTGTCAGCGTTCAATTGTCACTGTGGCATAAACTATCTTATTCCCTCTACTTTTGGTTATTTCTTCCTTCCTTACCATGAGGTTCAACTGTTTTATATGTTTTTATGTGACAAAAACTTTGTTTTGAAAGTAACAAAACAAAAGTTCTTCGCTTTGAAATCATCACCCACTCTTCATGAGCACCAGGACTTTTGGGGAGATCAATCCTTTCTGTAACCAACTATCAGTGGCACATCCATTCCAAAATTTGACGTAAAAAAGGCCTTTTATGTGTGAGTAAATACTACAACCGTTTAATTTATGCATGCAAATGAACATAATCTTTATTGAATATGATTTTTGTATTTATTTCCAGAAAAAAATCATTATAAATCCACTTTTATTTCAAGAAATATTTTCATATGTTCAAAAAATTAGCAAACTCTTATAAGACCGATGGAGATGGACAATGGACAGACGGCTGTAGTAAATATGCCCAGCCTGTATGTGGTGATGTAATGCAGTCACTGAAATATACCAAAAGCAGAGAAGCTTTCTGTTAAGTCTGAGATTCTACGAGTCGAGGGTTAGTTTAGAGTTGGTACCGTGACATTTGCTTTCGAATAGTTGTGTATTGGTTTGCTACATGAAAATCCAACAAATTAAAATATCTCAGACTGATATGGGCTTAGAATTTTTCAAAACATCTGTTCATTAAAAAAAAAGGAAAAAGATTTGGGCCACCCAGAACCTAGGGGCCCTGGGCTACAGCCCCGCTAAGCCCTTCCTGAAGTCCGACCTAGGGTGGAGCCTTTCTTTTTTTAGAGAGGCGTAGCAGCTAAGGCCTGTTTGCTGCCCAAGAAAGTGTTGTTGAATTCCTGAACCTCTTCTGAGCTGATTGTGACTCATCCGTTTCATAATTTCTAGTTGTTTTTATTTTCCTTCAACAATTTTACATTGCTCAAAAGCTTTTGTATTTCAACCTTTCTGGTTAACACTTAGCTATTATTACAATCTTATATTAAAACCATTTTTAAACTACTTTGGACAAATTAACCAGGTATAGTACAAAATACTAAAAGTACAAGCCCTCAGAGACCCTTGGTATACAGCGGTGAGTGAAAAGGCTATCAGAGAATAAGCAGGTGTGCTGGGAAAGACCCACGGGCTTCGGGGAGAGGATAGATCAATAACTAATTTCAGTACAGAGCTTCACTCGCACTGTTTTTCCAATAAACGTTGGATGGAGAGTTACTGGCTTAGCCCTCCCCCCACTATCTCTGTTCCATCACCTTCCGCTAGCAGGGATTGGAGACGGTGGAAGAGGCTCGTTTCTGTCACTGCTGTGCACATCTGCGTGGTCAGGATTATGCTCCCGCAGCTTGTGTATGGTGTATATCTAAACCATTGGTGCTTTCTTTCATATGTCCTCTATGAGCGCACTCTCTCAACCGTTCCACGCATCCTGTCTGTGTATCTCTAATGTTTTTTTCTCTCTCTCTCTCTCTCTCTCTATATCTCTCTTCTTCCTCCTTCAACCGCCTCCCATCTTCCCTCCCTCCCTCCCTCGTCCGACCAGGGCCAGCGTTGAGGTTTTGTCAAGAGCATGCAGGCAGATTCAGACGGACAGGAGAGTGAAGCGTGTGTCATGCAGCTCTCTGCTGCTGCTGCTGCTGAGGCTCTTCTCCTCAGAGGCTGTGACCTAGATAACCAAGAGGAGCTGGAGCGCCTGCAAGCCTTGGAGCCACTCCAGCTTCAGCAATGTCAGGAAGGGGTTAGTTGTATAACACACAATGTCCTATTTAGTTTAGTCGGCACACGTACACATGAACACATGTGTACCCTATAGTCCCTCCTATACCGTCGTAGTGCGGATTTATGTATTTTATTTTTCATGCGTTTCTCTTGCTGAAGCAGTGTTGAACAAACCGAGTGTGAGGGAAAGAGGAGAATTCATCTGTATTTAATCAGAAACATTAGGAATGCTTGGTAAAGCTTTCTACTTCAGCAGCCACATTATGTCAAAGCTACAAAAGACAGACTCTTCCTGCTGTGCTGCTGCCTTTAACTCGCGCCTCTTTATTTAGCGGCTATTCTGAGATTCGGTGTATGAGCACAACCATGTGGCACATACATGGCATTAATTATTCCCCTTGTGCAGGTAGCCTGTGAGTGCAGCACTCCTATCTTGCGCTACACTGCCACTTACTGGACAATTAAAGGCAGGAGCAATTTTTAGAGAATGCAAAGAAGTGTAAAAACAAGCCAATAGAAAAGTGGTGATCACATTTTCTTTATTCCAATATGATATGGAAAAACTTTGATAAATTACAAAACACAGCATCACCACAAAAAGGCCATAAGATGTAGATGGATTCTACGGAAATGGAACAAGTTTATGGCCAAAGAAAAAAAAAAAATCTCATTTCATTGCGTGTGCTGCTGTGATTCAACACTGCCATCACGTGGTTTCATTTTGTACTGCAGCATTTTAAATTATTTACATTTAGCTGTACAAAAAAAAAAAAGATTGTAAAAACAGTATTTCAATGTAAAAAAAAAAAGGGTGGGTGGTAGGGGAAAGAAAAATAATTCAGAACAAAAAAGGCATTAAGGTTTTGTCACTTTTTGTTCAATTTGCAAATACAACAGCTAAATTTACAATTTCATTTCAGGCTAATTAGTTTCTATTAACCCTGAGTGTGTTGGGGTTTGAAGCAGGCCCAGCCAGCCTTTGGGGTGTAGGTGAGTTCCGGAAGCAGAAAGTCTTTCAGTCTGTCTGGTAAAGGCAATGCTTTTACTCTGTCCACCAGCGGCCAGGGCTGTAGGTAGCTCCTTATGAATGACCTAGAAAGGCAACGTAGAGGCGGGGGGCTTCCTTCACGCTCCACTACACGATTGTGTAGACCTATTAGAGCCTGAGCGTACGGGTGAGAGTCCAGGTTGGCCACAGGGAGCTCCGGCCTCAAAGGCAGATTCAGCGTTGGGACGTTTACCCTTGCCAAGTCCAGCAACATCTCCGCTTGTTCCAGGAGCTCAGCGGCGTGACTCTGATCGGTGCAGCGCAGCAGGGCGGTTTGGAGCCTCTGGAAGAGCAGGCTGTAACCCGACCAACAGGAGGAACTGTGGTGGGAGCAGACCAGAGAGGCTCCGCTCTGGATCAGGAGCACGGCCAGAGGAAAGAGCAAGTCGAAGTGCTCCAGGCTCGTCTGCGTCAGCGAGGCCTCGCCGTCCTCATTCAGGCAGCAGCTGGGGTCCACGCCGTGGGACAGTAGGAGCTGTGTGGCCTTGAGGCAGAATTTACCGATCTCGGCGGCATCCTCCGCACTGGCGTCCAGAGCCTCCTTCACCAGGAAAACCAAGGATGACTCCACCGTTTCGCCGTCTACGGTGGCAGCGTTGACATCGGCCCCTTGAGACGAGGGATACAGCAACGACAAACAGATGAGAATAAATAAACCCCAAACGCATTCTTACATTTGTAAAACCACATCGCATTTTATTGCTCTTTCACGTGACAAACTGAGATAAATTAAATTGCAACTGTGAAGTGAAAGAAAAAAGGACGCATGGTTTTCCAGATTTCTTGCAACGCTAAAAAAACCCTTAAGAGTGGTGTGCATCGGCAATCAGCCCTCTTGAGCCTATACTTTAGAGAACCACTGATTGCTGCATACTATATATAACTACAAGTGTTTTGGAGCACGTCTCTACAGAATCTGAATTTTTTTGCACATAGCTCAAACTCAGACTGAATGGATACCATCTCCGGTCATTAATTTGTAATTTTTTCAGATTACACTTTTAGTAAAAAAATAAATAAATCAAACCCACAAGTCTGTTCTGCTCTACTTTATACTTGTGCTCTAACATGAGGTTGCAATGTGACACAATCAAAAAAAAGTTCAAGTGTATGAATACACTTTGCAACTAAAAAAAAAAAAGTTACATAAAACAAATTAAGGCAATTATTTCTTGTATTAACTTATTGTTTTCTTGGGCTGTTTGGAAGAAATAACACACACCTCTGCTAAGACCGATAAACAGTTGGGTTCATGCATTTGGCGGCTACGTAGTTTTTATTTTATACAAAGTTCCTAAAGGTGGATTAAGTTGTTTTCAGCAAACATTTCTTAACACCAGCATGGTTTTATTAATTATACGACAGAGAAACATGTCTCGTATTATTCCATTACTTCCTTCTGATTTCGGACATGCGGAGTTCAAACACAAAATCTGAAAAAATTACAACAGAGATTAAACAAACTCTTAAGAAATATCTGAAACTTACTTGGATGAGCTGCCGTAGCCTAAACTGAACCCAAACCTTCCTCCTGATCCTCAAGGATTTAAAGAGGCTGCCGGCTTGTGAATAATCAGGGGAGACAGCTGCAGAAGCAATTGTTTTTTTCTTCTTTTTTTTTTTTATTTCTTTTAGCTTTTGTAACGCAGCCTCAGACGACCCCTGACGGCGGTTTTAATTTTCTTCTGGAGGCTGAACAATCATCGCGGTGCTGCGGCGGAGACTAGTGCTCCCCCTCAGCCGTCGTTCGGCGGAGTCAAAGAATTTCTCCCAGGAAAATGATTAGAAGTTTGTTCTGCAAGAGTCTCAGAACTCTGAAGCTACTTTGCGAGATTGTATTTTGACCCATTTTGTACAACCTACTGTGTGAGTTTTGCTCCAGATAATAAAAGATGTGCGTCTCTGCCTCATGCCTGCAGGAGTGCCATTGATCAGAACTTGAACTGTTTCAATAACAACCAAGTTGGACAGAATGTTCTACAACAGGTAGGTTGTTGTTGAAGCTGGTATCATGCTGGTTGTATAAGGGTTCTGAACAGCTTTAGCATGCACTAAGTCACCAGGTTTAATCACTATTTTGTGGTCTTCATTGGTACAGTGCCTAAGTACTATGGGCACAGATAAGAATGGACAATTTTCCTAATTAACTTTTATTTATATTGTAGGTGAAAAATGTAGGATTTGCTCCTAGGTTTTGTCTTACTGTAACCAGAGCATTTCCACAATGCTGAGGCATCAACGTGCATGAGGAGGATGAACCAGCTAAAAACTCCCGTCTTTATTGAATTTGCCTGTAACGACTTTCTAAATCCAGCAGATGTCACTGCAAGTGACAAAGCAACATGGTGTCAGCACAGTGTCTACACAGTTTGGGAAATGTGCCAAAAGGATATTTTTTCCCCACAACAGTTTCTGAAGGACAGCCTTATGTTTCTAAAAATATAACCAACATTACAGTGTTCAATGTTACTTATATGGAACCTCTCTGCTGTGGTGCTGGGTTAATGTTAGCATGTTAACATTTTGTTTTAATGGGAATTGTTGATAATTTGGCTTGTAAACAGAGACGGTTTTTCTTCTGCTTGGCTTTGAATGTCATAAAAATTGATGACCTTTGATTTAGCTGCTTTCTGTGCAGCTTTACACAACACCAGTAGTTAAGAGATGCAGCAGCCACTCCATCACTATTTACATCATTATAGAAGGGATAAACCAAAGCCACCTAAATTGTTAGGGAAATCCAAAACAACATGGATGGTTTCCAGTTCAATTTTGTGAACAAAAACAAGTGGCACATTTTATATGCATAAAATACTAGAGAGTAGACAAGCATCAGAGGCCGAGTCTCTTTAAGGGCTCTGATCATTTAAAGAAAGCCTTGATCAAGACTCACATCCAATGCTTTGATCAGATTAGATTAATTACACTTGTAGTATTTGAAGTTTGAGTTAACACTTGACCAACCAAAGAGAGAACAGACAAACACAGAGAAGCCGGAGACCATTTAAGAGTCAGCAGCAGTACCTCTCTCCAGTAAAAGCCGGATGTTCTCTGTGTTGTGCACGGTCAGCCCGTCGCTGCTAGCTAATGCGTGGAGCAAAGGCGTTTTCCCTTTAAGAAAAGAGACCAAAGCAAAAACACTTTAGAGCAAACAGATGTATGAGTTGATGTGCTTCAGCAAGGCGGTCCGACATACCATGTTTGTCCCTTGAATTTACATCAGCACCAAGGTCCAGCAATGTGATCAGGCAAGGCAGTCTCTCTGACTCTTCACTCGCAAGGTCCAAGGGACTGCTCTCGTGGATCTGCAGATGTGTAGTAGATGCCGTTTACAGATTCGGGAAGGCGATGAATTGGGAGAAAGCAAGATAGAAACTCACCCTGTCCCTCTTTTCAATGTCCGCTCCATGTCCAACCAGCAGCCTCACCATGTTTGGCCTGTTCCTTAAAACGGCTATATGTAGAGGATTGTAGTATGACACAGGGTCTATACAGAGGAAGAAACATAAAATAATCTTCAAAGTGATTTTTTTTTAATCTAATAAACAGTTTCAATATTTGTACACGCACAAAAAAGCGGACAAATAACTAAATGTACATTTTATCTTTGCTTTGCTCCTCTGAAAGCTTGTGGCCTACATTTTCAGTATGAATGGAATTAAGAGGAAAAACTAGAAAACAGGGAATGTGGAGCACTTTGCATGCTTTGTCAGAACATTTGTCAGTGCCAACTCACAGGGGAGAGGTATTCAGGAGAAGCGAGAGATGAATAAAGGAGCCTCTGCATGGATCCACTAATTATGTCCCACAGGACACGCATGTCTTAAACCACAAGAGGTCACTACAGCAAAGTTTAAGCTGAAGCCTGGTTGTGTAGCAACATAGAAAGAATCTGATGCTGCACAGTGAAGACAGTGGTATGT
>NW_015115401.1:0-4682 GCF_001443285.1 Poecilia latipinna
TGTTATGTTCCTTCTCATAACTTAACAAACTATGATTCAACAGAACCTCAGTGGAACGAGACTTAGTTTATTAGCCATTTTTGCCTCAGAACAACATGCGATCAATACGCTCATACCACACTTGGTATTCTTCCACATAGGACACAAAATAGTACCATTGAATAATGTATTGTTTTATCACATACATAACAGTTCCTCCCATCCAGCTTTGACGAACAAAGAATAGATTTAGCTGAATGTGGTAACCCAATAAATTTCCTCAAACAGAACATGACACCTATTCAGATATTTGCAACGCTAAGCAGGTATTTACTCTTAAACATTTAAACTGCTTCTTTATAAATGAAGCTACAAATTCAGTCTCTGAGGTGCTCTGCGATTTCTCTCAGGATAACGTCTGCATGTTTGACCAGAGTCTGTGGTACTCTGTGTAAAAGGTTCAGCTGTTGGCGCACTGGTGGTTTCAGGTGAATCCTGAACCCCAGAAGATGTAGTAAAGATAAACTCTTCTGGATCTTGAGATGTAGATGTGTCCTCAGGTTGCTCTAGACTTTTGTGGGTGTCCACATCTAGAATCTGATCAAAATGTCTACGCCAGACTGAGTTGTCTCCAACATTTACGTTGTACGTCAGAGGTCCTGTCTGAGACAGAATTGTGCCAGACTGCCATTTCTGACTTGGGCATCTGTAGTCTTTGGTGAGAACTTTTTGTCCAATGTCAAATGATCTGGTTTTATTCCTTCTTGTTTCCATCAAGGAAGGCTGTTTGTCCTCAACATTCTTGCGAATGTCTGGTTTCAACAAATCAAAACGAGACCTTAGATTTCGTCCCATGAAGAGCATAGACGGTGTTTGTCCGGTTGTTGCATGAATGGTGTTTCTGTAAGCCAATAAGAAGTTGTCGATTTTCAATTGCAGAGGTCTCCCCTCTGACCGGCTTGCCTTCATGGATCTCTTGAATGAACCGTTCAGCTTGTCCGTTCGTTGCGGGGTGATAAGGAGCTGAAGTGATATGTCGTACACCGTTGTTCTTAAGAAAACCCTGGAACTCCTCTCCAGTGAACTGACGGCCATTATCACTGACGAGCTGTTGAGGCAGACCTGTGCGGGCAAACAGTGACCGAAGAATGTTGATTGTGCTGGCCGTTGTTGCATGCTTTACAGGAAAAACTTCTGGCCACTTTGAGTGAGCATCAACCACAATCAGAAACATTTGGTCCATAAATGGTCCAGCATAGTCTATATGGATGCGTTGCCAGGGGGTGGATGGCCACTCCCACGTGTGTACAGGTGCTGTCTGTGGCTGGCGTAGTGTCTGCTGGCAACCAGTGCAGGATTTAGCCAGGTTCTCTATTTCCCAGTCTATGCCTGGCCACCAAACATAGCTCCTAGCAAGACTTTTCATCTTGACTACACCCAAATGTCCATCATGGAGTGAACTCAACACCCTTTTACGTAGTAGGGGTGGTATTATGACACGAGTTCCCCACATGACACATCCTTGGCAAACTGATAGCTGGTCTTTGCGGCTGGAGTATGCAGAGAACTGAGTGTCACTGGAGGACGGCCAGCCATTCACAGTAAAATCATATACTCTCGACTTGTTTCTCTTTTTACCTGAGCACTTGTCACAGGCAGAGGTTCCATTTGTGCAACGTGAAACACAGTTGCTGGATCAGTAGTTTCTTCAGTGGTTTGAGTTTGTGGAAGGCGTGAAAGTCCATCCGTATTTCCATGCAGTTTTGTCCCTTTAAATTCAATTTTGTAGGTGTGTGAGCCAAGGAACAAAGCCCATCGCTGTAACCGTGCTGCAGCCATGGTTGGTACACCTTTCTGAGGGTTAAAGATAGACACCAAGGGTCAGTGGTCTGTGATCAAGGTGAAGTGTCTTCCATGTAAATATTGATTGAACTTCTTCACTCCCCACACCAGACTTAGCGCTTCTCTATCTGCGCATAATTACGCTCGGCTGCATTTAGGGACCTTGAGGCAAAAGCGATTGGTCGTTCCACTCCATCAGGCATTTTGTGAGATAGCACAGCACCGATGCCGTATGGAGAGGCATCACATGCAAGGCGCAGAGGAAGATTTGGGTCAAAATGTGTTAGCACCTCCTCTGATGTAATGAGCTGCTTAGCACTATTAAATGCCTTTTTACAGTCTTTTGTCCAGTTCTACTTGACATTGTGTTGCAGCAGCGTGTATAGTGGGTGGAGAACTGTTGACAGGTTTGGTAGAAACTTCTGATAATAATTAATTAAGCCCAAGAATGAGTGTAGCTCAATAACATTTTTAGGCTCTGGTGCCTTCAAGACTGCTTCGACTTTGTCTTTGGTTTTGTGGAGTCCATGCCTGTCAATCTGATGTCCACAATACTCAATGGCATCTTTGAAAAACTCACATTTGTTTTTGTTTGCTCTCAGTCCATATTTTTCTAGCCTGGCCAGGACTTCTGCGAGGTTAGCTAAATGGGTTTCGTCATCGACACCTGTGACAATAATGTCATCCAGAAAACATTGTGTTCCTGGAATGCCCTGCAGAACCTGATCCATGGCACGCTGCCATACTGCTGGAGCACTGGTGATACCAAATACCAGTCGGTTATACTGGAATAGGCCTTTGAGTATTTATCACTAGATATTTCTTGGATGTCTCTTCTACTTCCATCTGTAGATAAGCTTGGGCGAGATCGATTTTTGAAAAATGTTTGCCACCTGCCACTGCTGTGAATATGTCTTCTATCCGCGGAAGTGGGTACTGATCAACGCGGAGTACTGGATTCACTGAGACCTTAAAGTCACCACAGATTCTCACACTGTCACCTGTTTTCTTGCTCACTGCCACTATTGGTGTAGCCCAGTCTGACCATTCCACCTTGGTGAGTATTCCTTGCTCCTCCAAGCGTTGAAGCTCTGCTTCGACTTTGGGACGTGCAGCATATGGTACAGGGCGTGCTTTGTGAAATCTGGGTTTTGCGCCGTCTTCCAGTATGACCTGTGCTTTAATATTTTTCAGAGTGCCAATGCCTTCCTTGAACACTGGAGCATGTTCCTCAAGTATCTGTTTTAGTCTGTCCTCCACAGAACTTGTACTCAGGTCTGGTGCCAGTCTCATGAACTTTATTTCATTCCAGTTGAGTTGGATGTGTTTTAACCAGTCACGTCCAAATAATGGTGCACCGCCATTTTGCAGAACATAAAGTTCAAGGTTGCATTTCTTTTTCTCATATTCCACTTTCACTTTTAGTTTTCCTAAAGGGGTTATTCTTTCACCCATGTAAGTCTTTAGTTTCACCGAGGTGTGCTTTAGTTTCAGGTTTGGAAACTTGTCTCTGTAATCTTCATATGAGATCAGTGAGAGGGCTGACCCAGTATCCAGTTCCATCTTTAACTTAACCCCTTGTACTTTAGGTGTGAGCCATATTGCCCCCTTATATTTCTCCTTTTCTTGTATTGTGTGCAGCTCAAGGCATGCTAAATTCTCCTGGGAGGAATTTGAGTCTGTCTCATTTACTTCATGCAGTTTCCTGTCTTTTTTCCACATTTTGTTTTTCTTATATTGTTTTGATCTGCACATTTTCTGTATATGTCCATTTTTGTTGCATTGGAGACATTCTTTATTCTTAAACCAACAATTAGCAGCGTCATGTGACTTCTTGCCGCATCTGTAACAGGTCTGTAATTTATCATTAGGCTGCGCACGCATTTTATTGACAGCGCACGGTTCTATGTATTTTCCCTGAAGTTCTCCCGCATCTTTTGCTGCAGTTTCCATAGATATAGCAATTTCTAATGCGCGATGCAATGTCAGATTATCCTCTGTGAGGAGTCGTTTCTGTGTGCTTTCATTGTGCAGCCCGCAGACAAAACGGTCTCTCAGCGCATCTGACAGCCCCTCCCCGAACTGACAGTGCTCCGACAGCCGCCGAAGCTCCGCGATGTACGTCGAAGTGGACTCGGTTTTTGATTGATTTCGTTTATGAAATCGGAATCGTTCAGCTATGACCAGTAGCTTCGGTTGGAAATGTTTTTGGAGAACCTCTGTGATCTCCCTGAAACTTTTGTCTACTGGTTTGGCTGGTGTGATGAGGCTGCGTAGCAAGTTATACGTTTTCGCTCCCATTACGCTCAGTAGCACAGCGACTTTCCTCTCATCCTCTACTTTGTTAGCTAGACAGTACTGCTCAACTCGTTCCACATATGTTGTCCAGTCCTCTGTGCCGTCTTCAAAAATGTTCATTTGTCCAACGCCTCCCGACATTTTCCGTGTAGTGTTCGTTACTCACGTTGTCTCTGTAGCTTGTTAGCTAGGAAGTCACATTAGCATTCCCGACGGCGAGTTTTTCTGTTCTCATTTCTTGTCTTTTTGTCACTTTCCGAGGTTCTTCCCCCTCTCTGTCGTTACATGCACATCGGGGATCCGTTTAAATCTCGTCGCCAATTTGTTATATTCCTTCTCATAACTTAACAAACTATGATTCAACAGACCCTCAGTGGAACGAGACTTAGTTTATTAGCCAGTTTTGCCTCAGAACAACATGAGATCAATACGCTCATACCACACTTGGTATTCTTCCACATAGGACACAAAATAGTACCATTGAATAATGTATTGTTTTATCACATACATAACAGATATCTTGATTTACAAACTGCTCTGTTTTCTCAAACTCTGAGTCAGGT
>NW_015115401.1:5531-23529 GCF_001443285.1 Poecilia latipinna
ATATTTATGACATGTGCAAGTAAGTTTGTTTTGCAAATAATTTTTTCACTTCATGAGACAAAAATGTGTGATTTTAATAAAAAAAAGCTTTTTAAGCAAAACTCAGTAGGCTTTTCTCATGGTGACATGCATTAACAATTACATTTTTTCTTTTTTTTTCTTTTTTTTTTTCTGCAGTTCCACATTAAAGTTTGGTGCAGCTCTGCTTTCCTGAAAGGACCATCTTCATCTCCACTGCAAGTGTAGCAAACAGGCAGCTCTCTGTAGATTACAGTACACTAAAAGGTTGCATTGTGCCCTTGTTTATATTTTTAATAGTGTAATTCTGCAAAATATGTCTGGTGGTCTAGCTCTGATTTACATATCTTGCTGAATATGTTTGAATATTGCAATACTTTCCTATAACAAAATAGACCTGCAGAAAGAAATTACTAATAAAATATCTTACATATGCATAGTTGTATGCTCTATATAGAGATTTTCCTTAGCTTTGATTGTATATGTCACAATTTTGTAATTTATCATTGTTTATTAAACTCTGAAAGCTGAGAGGCTTTGTTAATATTCTGTCCTAGAAGGCGGTAAGATGTGCCCTTTTTTTTTTTTGAGCACCTGCCCTTTTAGTGGTCTCTGCACGGCCCTGCAGGTTGGCTTTAAATTGTTGTGATAGTAATCACTTGTTTTTAACTTTTTATTATGATGATGATTACATGACCGTCTGCAGCCATCAAGAAGTGCAGAAGGTTGTTAATCATCCACAGATTCAATCCAGGTGTGGCAGAAAGGAAACACTTAACATGTAAGGCAGGTGAAACAATGAACTAAACCTGCTAATGACTGATTCAGTCTGTTGATTGGTAACTGGTTAAATTGAACTGGACTATTGTTACTTGTGTGGGATCTTTATTAGCATATAGACACTTTAAGGAATTTAATCAACTTATTTGGAAATATTTGTAGTTGATGGAAGATTGAACCAGCTATTTGATGGAAGTTTATTCTGTATAAATTATAATTTTTCCAACTACACTATAAATCACCTTTTGTTCGATTTATTTGTCTCTGGTGTGTTAAATAAACCTGATCCTCCCTGAGTTTTATCGTTAGGTTTTCTGATGAACAGCCTTTATTTTGGATATTGATTCCCTCATTTTAACATGAGTGCAGCATCATAAATCCTACACTATACTGCAGCTTGATGGGTAAATGTAGTTGTATATGTAAACATTAAGATAAATATTAATGAAAGATTAAGATATTAATTTAACAGTGAGTGTACATGGGGAACTATATGGTTTGTATTTGTTCTCAGACCTGTAACCAGTACACTGTTTAATCTTTCATTGTGTTTCAGAACTTTTCAAATGTTTATCATATTTCTAACTGGCACCTTCCTCACTTTTATTTTTTTCAGCTGTTGCTCTGCAGTTTGACCGAAAGCTGACTCTTGAGGACTGCAGCAAAATTGTCAAGAAGTGGCTTCATTACGCACCAGAACGAGAGGAAGACATCACAAGGAATCAAAGTGACGCCAACCAGAGTCAAACCGAATCTACCAGCAGTAGGAACAATTTGGGGCTTAACTGTCCTTTCCTTCACCATACTGGTTGCATAATGACACCAAAACAAAGTATGAAAAAGTTTGATTCATATCAGCACTAGCTCACACATCCACATAAATGCTCTCATAAATCCGCATTGTCTCACATAAGAGCAGGTGTCAGGTGTTTAGGTCTGTAACACAGCAGCTAAAACAGAACTAACAAGCTGAAAGCTGCTCACCTCTACCTACAGTGGCCCAGTTGGACATACTTCTGTCAATAAATTGATTTTCCCTCCATGCATGCATAGCAGGACAATGACAGCTGTCCAATTAAGCAGCCTGGTTGAGCTGTAACTATAGCTATAACCATATCTCAACTTAACTGTGCATGGACACACTGTGACACCATAAAAACAATTCCATATGGTGTGGTAGCAACAACCTCCTGAGCAAGTCAATGTTCTCCTTAGGCCTCTAATGAGCCATCATTTGATCCAGGTGTGCTAAACCAGGGAGAAAACTGAAACATGCAGGATGCCGGGCCTCCAGGACCGACTTTGGACACCCTGGTCTAGCCTAAAAAAGTCAAAATTCTGATCTTAGTTCTATTAAAGTGTTGCAGATCACTTGAAATGTGTGTATGTGATACATTTCTCAAATATCTCACATTTCAAAGAACTTTGTGGGTTAACTTCACACAGAGCGGTGACAGAAATTAGTAGATGGCTACAAGAACACTGAACAATTAGATAATTCCACAACCATTCATCATCCAGAGGAGTTCTTGTTGATGTTCTTTGGATAATTATGCTGCAGAACCCAGGAAAAGAGGTCTTCAGGTTGAGGTCAAAAACTGTTGGCTACAGACATTGTTCTTCAGGACGATTTTGGCCAAGTACAGAAGTTGTGATTGAAGAACAATGACATGTCATGCAGGTACTGAAGCAGCAAAAGGCCAAACAATCATTAAGTTTATCACTGTTTTTTCAAAGTCTGTTGTGTTTCTTGAAAACAGCTAAAATTGGCAAATACTTGAAACCCCCTCCAATGGAGTTTAATAGTTTAAACGCCAAATATGCATAATACACAAATTGGAAACCATTTTGACCATAATTGCAAAAGCTAACATCCATAGCCTTCCTAATTTCTGCTCTTAGGGTACAGCCAATCAACACAACCAGCCAATAGCCTTTATTTCCAATAAAATCAACATTTGTTGTAATGATTCTTTGAGACAGCTTAGCGAGTACAAGGAGACACCAGACTTTGACTGACCAACTCTTTAACCAAGCTAGACTTCATAGAAGGCAGGTATAGAAGGCACCAGTCTACTTTCTGCTGCCTCCTATACCAACCTTACACACATGATAGAATCTATTCCTATGGCTCTGTGTTAACCAAAGCCATGCAGAGTCACTCTCAGTTAAAGTATTCAACAGAAGTCTTAGTGGTACTACGTTTCCTCAGCTATGCTTAAGATTGTGACCTAAAGCAAGGGAGAAAACTAAAACATGCGGGATGCCGGCCCTCCATGACCGACTTTGGACACCCCTGGGCTAGACTAACTCTGCCTGGAGGGGTCAGGTTGACCCCACTCACTAAGTCTCTGTGTTTTCATTACAAATATGTGCAAATCTTGTCAAAAAAAAAAAAAAAACACAATTTCATAGTTGTGGTGTTTTCATTAAATAAGAAGTGTAATTAAAATCACATGTGAAGAAGTTTGCTCACACAATGTCATTTAGAAAGATGACGTGTCATGATCCTTCAACGACTTCCTTTCATCATCTTCTTTGTGGTTTGTGCCAGTGGCAACATCCAGTTTTTGATCATGTGACTCATGTAATGTGAAATAAAGTGTTTCCATTGTAGTTCAGAGAAATAAACCAATTTTTATGTGGCCAAAATAACAAAAAACACTTCATCCCAGTGGCAAACTTTTTATTGAAAAATTTGTTTTTCCATAATTGGCGTGTTTCCATTATGCAAATTTATTTTCAAAATGTCAAATTACATATCTATATGGTCAATGGAAATGTTTGTAGATCTAATTATCATCAAGGCTTCAGTCATTATCCCACACCCGACCTATTTCAACCTATTCACACAACTAACTACCAACATGCGCAGTCTCTACAGAAAGAACCCAACCAGGGATTCAAACCCAGGACCGTTTTGCTGCAAGGCAACATTGCTACCAACTGTTCCACCATGCAAATTGTATTTTAATTAATTGGATTAATTGCTTAGAGATATTAAGAAGACTGCAGGATGACCTGCTGCTGCTTGTTCCTCCTCAGTTTGCTTCCCTTTGTTGTTCACGGCGTTACCCTGCTTCTGTCCTTGTTGCTGTGGGGTTTCCTGCAATGTTTTCCTCTTCTATGGCTGGACTTCATTCTGCTGCTCAGCTGAGGCCGTTTAAAAGTTTTCTATTAGAATGGGACCTATTTTAAGTTGTGTGCCCAGTGAATTATTTAGTATTAATTTAATTTGTTTCTGGGTCAATCGATTTGTTAAAAGTAAAATTATTGGCCTCCCTTATTGAGTTCTGGGGTTTTTAGTTTCACTTGAATTTTCAAAGTTACCCGAGTAAATAGAAAATGCTTTTTTTTAAACAAATGATGAATTTATCTATGTAAAAAATGTAAATTGCCATTTTGCAACAGAATGCCTGATCAACAAAGTAAAAAACTCATTTAAATAGAACCTTTCTGACGACATGAAGTTGAGGAAGCAAAGCTGCTGACTTCTAACACTGAGGAGGTTTGGTTATATTATGAAATGTGATGATTTGAAATATCCAAGTGCTTCAAAAAGCAAAAGGCAGAATAAACCTTTAAGTGATTGAATACTCTAAGCACCGTGTAATTTTTTGTCTCATAGTTAAAGGACTTTTTACTTATCATGTAAAGTTAATTTCCGACAGTCTTCTATATATTTTGCTTTTGTGTAATTTTTCATAATCCTTCCCATCGACATTTTGTTAAACTGAAGCTCTGAATTGTTAGGGGTAAGGTTGCTTCACTTGGTGGGTTTAAAGCCTAGCTGTCTGGTTTTATATATATTACATTTCTACATGATCCTGATTGGAAACACCCCCCTTACTGTGTGGAAGTCATGTCAGATATTAAATAAACCTAACCATGTAGGTTAGGTTTATTTAGGTAGATAATTAGCACATTAGGTGCTAATTAGCACATGTTTTTTTATACTGCAGTGACGTTAGGTAGATAATTAGCACATGTTTTTTTATACGGCAGTGACGTTGAAAAATAATGATTTCATTATCCAAAACCAACCAACAAGCCCCTGTTGATAAAATATAACGAAACATTAAATTCTTGTCCTAAATTATTTTTTGGACCACTTTCACTATGTAACAACAATAAGTAGGTTAAAAAGATCTCAAAAAGCAGCACATCATGACAGAAGCAAATTCAAGAATGGATAAGAAACAGTCAGTTACAAAAAGCAACAACTCTGGGATTTCAGCAAACCAATGTGGGAGGCAAAATCCGGAAACGGAGAAAACATGAAACAGTCGTGAACCTAATCAGGTGAACATAAATGAGTCTAAGGGCAGATTGAGTCTTCCTGGACATCACAAAAGAACAAGCAGGACCAAGCAACCTGAAAGGTTAGTTTCAATAAGAAGTTATTGGTAATAGTTACTTTAACTATCAAACAAATTTCATACCATGTGAGCTTGTTGCAGCCCTTTAGAAATTGTCTCATGATGTGTTACAGAGCTTTATCAGCTGACATGGAAGATCTGAGTCCACAAGAACATACAACTTCTGATGGCACTTCAAAGCATTCTGAAAGTTATTAAAATTGCTAAATAGTATGCGAAAATTAGCACGCTAGCTAAAGCTATTTAGCTAGCTTGCTACCTTTCACCACTCAGATGACTTATTTAACTTACAAGCTCAGAATAAAATGACAACTTTCTGCTAACAGTAAGGAAATTGTTGTTTTGTGTTCAGGCACATTTTCATCCAGGAAAAGTCTGGACTTAGATAACACTGAGTGAAACTGGTTGACCTTAAACAGGCCAGTCATGATGGGAAACTGACTGGTGTAGCTGAATTAAAACAATTCTACAAAATGGGTCAGATTCCTTCACAGAGATGTAAAAGACTCATTACTTGTTACTGCAAATACTTAATGCCAGCTGTTGCCAGCAAGGGTGGCGCAACTCTGCATTAGGTCAAAAACATTTTTTTAGGACATTTATCTTATTGATCTGATCCTTATTGATCCTGTTTGCCCCTGTTTATAATATTGTTCAACTTCCCAGTAAATTCTGTTAAATATTTTTAATTTAAAAAGTTCAGGTTGTCCTAGATCTTTTGATGCTCTTGACCTACTGGCCTTACAAGTCGATAATTTATGCATCTTTTTATCTAGTTTGACACCTATATGTGTTGATACCTGTGTTGATACCCTTTATGTGTACTAGTAGCTACATCCCACAGTGTGAATTGTTAATATTTTCTGTATGTCAGTAGGAATGTCTGCTGCATTGTGTATAATATAGCTTTGCAAATTATTCTAAATAAAAATGTCAATTTCTCTAATGTGTGTTTTTAATCCCCTTCGTACATGGTGTGAATTGCAGCGGGGAGTTAAACATTTTGATCCCCCTTATTAAGGATTTGACCCTGTTAAAATATGTATGACTAAAAGGTTGAAGATGAAATATTACTGCTTTCTGTATTCCCTCAATTCATGAATTTAGTCAGAATAATACTGAAGATTGTGCATTAGCAGATCTTACTAACGTGGACCACACCAGTTCAGACAGTCATGTTTGTCAAGCATGAAATCTTCCTATCCATACGTCTGTGCTCAACCTCTGGATACCATTCTTGCATGTAAATAACTTTGTCTCCCAGAGCAAATGGATGAATAAATGTGGAACATTGATTTCAACATTTTCAATGGAGAAGACAATCTTCATCTTCATTGGAGAAGATCTGGATGATGGCTTTTAGAAATCTTTATGTACACGAGTGTATTTTCTTGCTTCCTTTATTCCAGAGCTATGAATGAAGAGGGAACGGACAGTCTAAATCATTTTGAATTGTTTAAGTAGCTACACAGTAATATGGTTAGTCCTGTTCCGTTGAAGAAAATCAGGTGTGATCTCTAAATAAAGTGTTGTCAGAGATGTAATGCCTCACATCACTGGAAGTTTTCTAATTAAAGTTCTGAATGTGATTAAGACAGAAAATTCATGTACTGATAAAATATTAGCTAAGAAAACTAAAGAACTTACACAAATTGTATTTTAGTACCTACAGTGATAAATATTCATACATGTAGTGCTGTTAATCCCTGTCAGAACCCAGTTCTGATAGTTGGTCATAACTCAGCTGCAATGTGAAAGGATTTTCCTGCCTGGACTTTAGGAATTTCATCTGCCAAAGTGAAAGGAGCTAACATCTGAAGTTTGATAATTGTTTCAAATTCATCTTGTTGTGTCATCTGATGGAAATTGAACCTGTGATTGTTGGAACAATTCTGTTGCACTTTGGGTATGTGTTTAGAACACACTTGTTAAAGCAAAAAGGTAAGTTTGCCCAAATTAAAAAGTTGCTTCATAAATATAGCTTACTGTATTCAATCAGCTTCCACAACCAACACATTACTGCAACTTCTGCAATATTAAAATAAATTTAAACCCAGATCAGTCCCACATTAACACCAACAAGAACAAAATGTAAAGTAGATGAAAAAAACTTAGGTATTAGATTGTTTTTTGTGTAAAAGAATGAGTACCATCTGCTGTTTAAACTGTTCCCCTAGGTTATGGTTTTTCTAGTGAGTGTTAGTATAACTAAGTTGCTATTTTCTTTACAGCTTGTCATGTGGTGTGGTGGACCCAAAAGCAGCATGTTTAGAGAATTTAATTAACAAAATCAGAGTCCAGCTTACAAAAAATGAACATCCAAGGGAAACACAAAACAAACCAGAGCAAATCCAAAACCAAACCAGAGCAAATCCAAAACTGAAACACAAAGATATTCTAAGGAACACAGGGGGAATGACGAGCATGGAGATAAGCAGGGTAACAAGAAAGTCTGGCGAGTTGTGACTGAAAAAGCAGGAGCTTAAGTACTGGGAGGTAGTAATTGGAACAATGACCTAGCTAGACGAGAAGAGTGATTGCATGTGTGAGTAGTTGGCACAAGAGCTGGCTTGAGGGGTGGGGAGAAGGTGGCACATGGAAACTAAGGAGATCTGCTGGGAACACATAAGGTAGGAAACTGGGACCTGAAAAATACTTCTAATACAAAAGACACCAAGAGTAAAGAAAACCTGATGAACTAGGAGAGAAAGATATGAGGGAAAAACCATAACCGAACCTAAATAGAAACAAGGCTGATCTAACAACAATAAGAACTAAGGAACATAGAGCAAGAGAAATTAGAAGATCTAAGCAAAGAAATAACCTAACTAGAATTAATAAAGAAAGACTAACTGAACCTAGTGACAAAATAAGAGCTAGTAACACTACAGGGGAAGTTAGAAGGACTTAAAAAATAACCTAGCTAGAATTACTAAAGGAAGATATACATAGACTCGGACATGGAAGAATAACTAAACCTAGGGTGGTGAAATTAAGAAATAAACATTACTAGAAACACTGCAGGGAGGCTGAAATAAGAAATAACTAAAAGGATAAAATAGAAATAAACTATATTCATTAAAGAAGGCTTGACATGGACTCAGACAAGGACAGAACCTAAGATAACTAAAGAATAAACCTAACTAGAAACACTATAAAGGACTCAAAATAAGAAAAGCAATAATATAATTCTTATTACATTAAATACCTCAAATAATAATAGTAGTATCAAAAGGACCATGAAGGGCTAAACTAAAGTGAACTAAAACATAAAGCTAAATAAAATGAAAAGCAAAGCCAACCCAAAAACCCAGAGTCCTGACAGAGCTGACTTTGATCAACATGAAAGTGATTTTTTAAATGTTGATCAGCTTTAAAAATAAAGCCTTCACAAGACTATTCCACACAGAATCTTGGAAATGTACTGTAACTCAAAGATACAATCCATTGTTATCCATTGACAATCTGAAGTACTTTCTGATCTCCACAGTAATGTGTCTGATCTAAACTTGAAAAGAAGATTCTTGATTTACAAGATTTAAATGACAAAATACAAACAGACTCAAGCATCCTGAAACACATAGATGTGGACAGAAGAAACATATTAAACGTTAAGATAAAATAAATAGAACATCAGTGAGAAATGTTTAAAAAGTCACACACTTGTACTTTTGTAGTTTGTCTGAAGCTAAATGCTGGATGTTTTGTCTGCAGGTGTCAGAGACTTCTACCAGAACCCGCCCCATAGGAATGTCTGGAGCTACAGAGGAACAGGCCAATTATCCAACCGCACTTTGATATCTGCTTACACACCACTGCTCAGGCACGATTCAGAACCATGAAACACTGATTAAAAATGTGGTCATCTAAGGCTGGAAAGTCTTTCTAATAACTCATGTTGATGTTCTGTAGGATGAACAATACAGAACAAAATAATTAGGTAAGCAATCAAACCTAGAACCTAAGAAACACAGTGCAGCCCTAGTGGTTACATGTGAAACACAAGTAAAATCATATTAAAGTCACAAAAAAAGAAATGTTTTAATAATAGTGGCTGCAAGATGGCTGCATTTACAATGTATTTGATTGTAAACCCTTTAATACAATATGTTGCATCATTTAAAGCCAATTTTAAGGCTTTTAAACTGGGACATGATGGGAACAAGAGAAATGTTTAGCACCTTCAGAGCACAAAAATCTCCACCTGTAGTTTAAAAAACATTTTTAAAAAATTATGTTCTGTCTCAGAAAACAACCCTACTTCCTGAAGTAGTCTCCTGCAGTGGAAACAAACTTTGTCCTTTTTGTATTGACTTTGATTAGGACATATTCTTTAAATCTTGTTTAAAACATGTTTTAAATATATCAAAAACTACATATGTCCTGTTGCAAAGTGATGCAGAGAAATGAGTCCATGTGTGCTTTTTCTAACCTGGACAGGATGTTAAACAGAAGGTCTGTCCTTTGTATCTCTTGATTTTTTTATTTTATTTTTTTTGGTTACTTTGATATAACAAATGATTAGTCACCTGTTATGTAAGCAGAGTGACCACATACTAGTAAACTATAGATTAGATAAGACGCCGATTTTTAGTTGCATTAATAATCTCTCAGATCTGAGATCTTATGTAATTCTGCCAGGACTGGTGCCGTTATGAAAGATCAATCCAAGTCTGGATCAGATAGTGCATGTTTTTCTGTGTTCAGGGCAGAACTCAGGCAGAACCGACGCTCTACGCACAGAGGGTAGGGAACATTTTTATCATTTCCCAAAGGCAGCGCAGACAGAGAAGTTGACAGTGCTTGACTGTTTTGCATAATGAAAAAAAAAAAAAAAAAAAAAACTTGTACTCCCCAATCCCAGGAACAAAGGATGGGGTCGAACCCCTGCGGTTACATAAACATGTTGGAATTATTCTGAAATAGAGAAAAACAAACACGGATTCAGTACATAATGTTTATCTGTTTCATACCATAATCAACCATAAGCCAATTTTATTGACCAGGGTATGAAAATATCATATACAGTAGAGACAGAAAGAGCTCTAATAATAGTTATACACATAAGAATGTACTCATAAACATACCATTGAAGCTACTTTAATACCAATAGCGCCACCTTGTGTACAGTCTTTGTATTTCCATGCCTTAAGAGACTGATTGTGCTGCTATAGATTATCCAAGTTTGGCTCATCACAGCAGGTGGAGCATTCCCTCTAATTATTCCTGAACCACCCCATTAAAAGCTCAACTTACTGATGTGTGGACATGGAAAGAGAAGCTCCTCCAGGCACCACATGTGGATCCTGGGATGAAGCGGACTCTCCAGCCTCTTGACCCTGACACTTTTGTCTGGTTTCTAGAACCACTTCTCTTTTCAAATAATCTCCAAATCCTGAAGGTTTTGATGTTGTTGCTTGGCAACCTGAAGTTTCAGCTCCTTTTACAGATTTTCCACAGGGAGACGGGTGAAGGTTCTTCTTATGGAACTCGCCTTCGTAAATCTACTAAATCTACTGGGTCAAGTTCCATTCAAGGCAATTCAGCTCAATTCAATATATATGCAGTTGTCTTCAAATTGTTTTTGCAGATGTTGAAGGGTGTGAAGAATCTCCTGTAGCAGTCTGTATTACCACAAATCTGAAGAACCCTCCGACAGAAAATCATGAAGTTAATCCACGAAGCTCCAGATTGTAGACTTCAGACTGTTATGTTATTCCTTCAATTTAGGAATTATGGAGCCATCAGCGCTCTCATTCATACAGACAACCTCGTGGATGGTCTTGCCGTCCATTCCAGTCTTTTACAGGTCAAAAATCTGGTTCCAGATGGAGCGCTTTAAATGGAAGAGGGTAGTTCTGGTAATCTACAACCCAAACGTGCTCTGTGGGATTGGAAGCTTGTGGCTATGGAAATCATTGGAGTACACTGAACTTGTTGAACCAGGCAAACTTTCTCCAATCTGTTATTGTCTAATGGTGAGTTTGAATAAGCAGTAACCTAAATTTCCTGTTCTTAGATGACTGTCTGGCATCTAGTGTTGTTTCCTCCTACTGTAGCAGATATGTTCATTGTTGATACTTTACATATCTCAGTTGCAACAAGTGGTTCTTTGAGCCACTGTTAACTTTTTTCCCAAGTCAAACTATTAACTTCAACAAGGCATTTTTGTCTAAACAACTAATACTTATGGTGTTTTTCCCCCCTCTATTCCTTATACACATGAATGATGGTGGGACATGAAAATTCCAGTATATCAGCAGTTTCTGAAATAACTAGGATAACTAATAACTGTTCAAAGTTGATTAAATCTTCTTTCTTCCCCATTTTGTATTTGCTGCACCTTTAGCAAATAAGGTGGACTGGCAAAATAGAGGATTTCTTTTTTCATCAAGGTTCTCAGTGTCATGGTGGTATTCAATCTTCAAACCCACATGCAAGAACACAACCAGAAGAGTCAGTGTAGTGAACAATAATGAGTTTATTGAATCCAGGGGAAAGGGAATGAGTGCTGGAGCGGATGACCGAGTCATCTTGCTGTCAATGAAAGGCAGAGGGTTAGTGGAGGAAGGTGAGTGTTTTTCCAGGAATGAACAGAGCTGGTGCTTACTTGATTTGCAAGCGAGTAATTGAGAGCTGGATAATGGCGCTTCGTTGGAGGGCGGACAGGTTTGGTCGCAGCAGAAAGAGTGGAGTTCGACTTGGTCCAGTTGTTCCTTTTCTCCAGATTGGGTTCGGGCTTGGATCGACAGATACACAGCGTCCCGAAGGGGAATCCACTGGAGACGGACCGGAGACAGGGAAAGGCGAACACACGAGGGGTGGCGTCCGACCGGTAACACCGGCAGCGTCGAGGGAGGAACACACGAGGAAGGTAACTCACAGACCACGAAGATCATAGGCTCACTCTGAGCCCGGGGCAGACAGCACACACGGGAACAGCGAGGAGGCAACAGGTTCACCTGGCAAGGACAACAAGAAGTTAACGTGGAGCAGATCACAGAGGGCCTCTCTCTGGAACGATAGTTACCAAAGTAAGCTAACACTCAGGCGATGAGAAGTTGTTCAGCCGCTGCTTATATCCACAATCCACTCCCTCCAAACGAGCTACAGGTGTGACCACGGGGCCCCCGCAGCTTCTCAGGGGCTCTGCACCTGGTGGATGCCATGCAAAATGGCAAGTGCTCCAGGAAAAAAATGAAAAAGCCAAAAAGGACTAAAAAACAGAAAAACACAGACCCTGACGGTACCAACCCCCTCAACGGACGCCACCTGGCGGCCGAGCAGAGGATGAGGGCTGCGAATCCTCAAAATCCCTAATAAGGGTAGAGTCCAATATAAACGATCCAAGCACCCAGGAATGTTCCTCTGGACTGTAGCCCTCCCAGACGACAAAGTACTGGTGGCCCCGACCTCGCTGCCGGGAGGCAACAATCCGGCGGACGGTGAAGGCCGGACAGCCATCTACGTCACGGGCGGGTGGAGGGGGTTCGGCCGGAGGGCAAAGTCCACTGGACAGAACGGGCTTGATCTGGGATACATGGAAGGTCGGGTGTATGCGCAGAGATGGGGGAAGACGAAGGTGCACAGCGGAGGGACTGATGAACTTGGGGACAACTTCTTAGACTTGAGGGGAATGTCATGTGTAGATAGCCACACTTTTTGGCCTACGGAGTATGTAGGGGCCGGGGTTCTCCTGCGGTCAGCTAGGCGTTTATTCACAGCAGAGGTTTGTCATTCCAGATTTTATGGCTTCTACGAATGTGGTGTTGAACTGATGTGACTGAAGTGTTATCTTCATCGGAGGGCAGGAGTGGTGGTTGGTACCCTAGCACCATTTCAAACGGGGAAAGACCAGTGGCTGCTGTGCACACTCTACCCACGGTACTGGGCCCAGTCATCGGGATTGGTGGAGGTCATACATCACAGGGTTACCTCTAGCTCCTGGTTCATGCGCTCTGTCTGTTTGTTGGTTTGAGGGTGGTAACTGGAACTGAGTGACACCTTGGCTCCCAGAGCAGAGCAGAATTGACACCAGACCTGTGAGACGAACTGGAGACCACAATCTGAGAGGATCTCCTGGGGAATACCATGGAGTTTAAACATGTTTAATCAGAAGTGTGGCAGTTTGAGCGGCAGTGGGTAATTCGCGGAGCGGGACGAGATGACAGGCTTTGGAGAAACGGTCGATGGTTAGAATGGTGGTCATACCTTTAGAGGCAGGGAGTCCAGTCAAAGTCCACGGCGACCAGGGTCATTTGGGTATGGGTAGAGGTTGTAGGAGACCAGCGGGAGGACTGTTTGATGACTTGTTCCTAGCACAGACTACACAGGCTGAGACAAACTCCTTTACATCCTTATGAATCGAACCCCACCAGAACTTACGATTTATCAGCCCAATAGTGTGACTGATGCCAGGGTGAGCGGAGAACTTAGAGGCCTGTATCCACTGGAGGAAACGGGATCGGACAGATGAAGGAACATACAATTTACCTGGTGGGCAGGATTCTGGAGGGGGTTCGATTTGCTGGGCTTGACGGATGATGTCTTCAATCTCCCAGGTTACCACACCCACAGTGCAGCTAGGAGGAAGAATGGGAACTGGAGCTTCCTCAGAGTCAGAGGAATAGACTCAGGATAAAGAATCAGGTTTTACATTTTTGGAACCTGGACGATATGAAATGGATAGGTTAAAACGTGATAAAAACAGAGGCCATCGTGACTGGCGCAGGTTGGATCTTTTAGCAGATTGGAGATATGACAGGTTCTTATGATCAGTCCAGACCAGGATGGGGTGCTCAGCTCCCTCTAGCCAGTGACACCATTCCTCCAAAGCTAGTTTGATGGCTAGGAGCTCTCCGTCCCCCACATTGTAATTTCTCTCAGCTGGTGAAAGCCTGCGGGAGAAAAAGGCACACGGATGAAGTTTCTGGTCATGATCAGTGGTCGGGAGAGGACTGCTCCGACTCCTGTGTCGGAAGCATCCACCTCCACCACGAACTGCTTCTTGGGGTCAGGCTGGACGAGTATGGGAGCCTGTGCGAACTGGGACTTGAGTTCAGCGAAGGCGGCATCAGCTTGAGGGGTCCAGATGAACTCCTTAGTGTAGGTAAGGGCAGTTAGAGGTGATGCAGTTTGACTATAGTTGCATATAAATCTTCTATAGAAATTAGCAAACCCCAAGAAACGCTGCATCTGTTTATGGGTTTCGGGTTTGGGCCCGTCTAGGACTGCCTTGATCTCATCCTCCGATGCCCTTACCTGTCTGCCCTCAAGAACGTATCCCAGGAAAGTCACTGATTGACGGTGGAACTCACTTTTCTGCTTTAACATATAGCTTGTTCTCAAGAAGTCTCTGAAGAACCAAGCGGACGCGTCTTCTGTGTTCAACGAGGGACTTGGAGTAGATCAGGATATCGTCCAAGTAGACGAACAAACACATTTATGAAATCCCTGAGGACATCGTTTACCAGAGCCTGGAAAAAGGCAGGAGCGTTAGATAAACCAAAGGGCATGACTAAATATTCATAGTGCCCCATGGGGGTCTTAAATGCTGTTTTCCACTCATCACCTTCTCTAATGCGGAGAAGGTGATACGCATTTCTGAGGTCCAGTTTAGTGAAAATGGTGGCTTCTTGAACAGGCTCAAATGCTGAGGATAATGGAGGTAATGGGTACTTGTTCTTTATAGTAATCTGATTTAGTCCTCTGTAGTCTATGCAGGGAACCATCCTTTTTCCCCACGAAGAAAAATCATGCGCCTAATTGAGAGGATGAAGTGTGGATTATGCCTGCTGCAAGAGACTTGTTTATGCAATCCTCCATAGTTTGTCATTCAGCTCTGGAAATGTTGTATAACCTACTGTTAGGTAATGGAGCGCCAGGCAGGAGGTCAATGGCGCAGTTGTAAGGTCGGTGAGGTGGCAAAGGCCTTGTCTTTACTGAAAACTGCGGATAAATCATGGTGCTCACTGGGAACTGAAGATACGTCAGGTGGTTCAACATCATTTGGCTATGAAGGAGAAGTCGGGGCTGGAACGGCGGAATGAAGGCAGGTGGAGTGGCACTTGGCAGACCAAGACTCAATCTTGGCTTCGACCCAATCAATATGGGGGTTGTGTGTGGATAACCAATTGAAGCCCAAAACTATGGAGGAACTGGCTGCAGGAAAAAAAAAAAAAAAAAAGATTTCTTCGGTGTGGTTACCTGAGATTAATAGGTGTAATGGCTTGGTACGGTGGGTGATTTGTGGCAGGTTCTTTCCATCCAGGGCTGAAACACAGAGAGGGACTGACAGTGGTTCAACCTCGAGGGCGAGTTGCTGGATTAATTCAGAGTTAAGATTTTGTTCACATCCTGAGTCGATGAGAGCTGACAGGGGAAAAGGTTCGTTATGGTTAAAGAGGGTGACGGGAATGATGAGACGGGGTTTGGGTGTTTGTGGCTCCGGCAGTCTCCCCGTCCTTACTGCCGGACCTGTGGGTTTAAACGAACGGGACAAGTAGCGATAACATGGTTAGGCTCACCACAGTAGAGACAGAGCCGTGAACGCAACCTTCTCTGGCGTTCCTCAGGTGTTAGGTGTGTGTGTCCCAGTTGCATGGGTTCAGGAGCTGAGGAAAAGGTTGGTGAATTCTGAAGAGAGGACCGATTACTGAACTGTGAAACCCGTGGAGAATAATTTCGACGAGTTCGCTCTAGAACGGATCCAGTTATCCAGTTTAATTGTTAAATTTATGAATTCGTCTAGAAGGGCCAGTTCGTCTTTGATTTGTTCGTTTAACGCATGGAAAAAGGCGCTTTTAAGTGCAGCGGCATTCCAGCCAGAAGCAGCGGCTTTGATTCTAAAATCTATAGCAAAATCGGCTACACTCTTCTGACCCTGCTTCAACCCCTGTAACTCACGGGAGGCTGAAGTTTTTTCCGTGTCTTGACAGAAAACTTGTTTTAGTTCTTCCAAAAACTCAGGAAATGTACATCCATAATTCAGAGCTGAAGTAAACCGGGCTTTGGCCCAGTCCAAGGCTCGACCCGTCAACAGGGACAACATGTAGGATATTTTAGAATCATCATGGGCGAAGCCTTGCGGTGAGTGGTCAAATACAATTGTGCACTGGAGGATGAAACCCTTTACTTTCTTCACATCACCTGAGAACTTGTCTGGTGCCGATGGACGGACCTCCGAAAACATGCAACAGTTTGGTGGATCAGGAGCCACAGGCGGAGTAGGTGAAGAACTAGGAACCTGATGGACTGAGTTCTGTAGGAAGTTAGAGTTCTGTTAGCTGACGATTAGTTTCTGCTTGGCGGCTTCCCAGCTCTCTTAACGCAGAGTCATGGGACTGAATTAGGGCATGTTGTTTGACAAAGCCCTTCTGATTGTGTCTGCGGAGGTCATGATCTGGCCCGAGTGTTCTGTCGTGGTGGTATTCAATCTTCAAACCCACATGCAAGAACACAACCAGAAGAGTCAGTGTAGTGAACAATAATAATGAGTTTATTGAATCCAGGGGAAAGGGGAGAGGGAATGAGTGCTGGAGCGGATGACCGGGTCGTCTTACTGTCAACGAAAGGCAGAGGGTTAGTGGAGGAAGGTGAGTGTTTTTCCAGGAATGAACAGAGCTGGTGCTTACTTGATTTGCAAGCGAGTAATTGAGAGCTGGATAATGGCGCTTCGTTGGAGGGCGGACAGGTTTGGTCGCAGCAGAAAGAGCGGAGTTCGACTTGGTCCAGCTGTTCCTTTTCTCCAGATTGGGCTTGGACCGACAGATCCACAGCGTCCCGAAGGGGAATCCACTGGAGACGGACCGGAGACAGGGAAAGGCGAACACACGAGGGGTGGCGTCCGACCGGTAACACCGGCAGCGTCGAGGGAGGAACACACGAGGAAGGTAACTCACAGACCACGAAGATCATAGGCTCACTCTGAGCCCGGGGCAGACAGCACACACGGGAACAGCGAGGAGGCAACAGGTTCACCTGGCAAGGACAACAAGAAGTTAACGTGGAGCAGATCACAGAGGGCCTCTCTCTGGAACGATAGTTACCAAAGTAAGCTAACACTCAGGCGATGAGAAGTCGTTCAGCCGCTGCTTATATCCACAATCCACTCCCTCCAAACGAGCTACAGGTGTGACCACGGGGTTGCCCCCGCAGCTTCTCAGGGGCTCTCCACCTGGCGGCATCTGGTGGATGCCATGCAAAATGGCAAGTGCTCCAGGAAAAAAATGAAAAAAAAACAAAAAAAACAAAAAGGACTAAAAACAGAAAAACGCAGACCCTGACACTCAGATCCTCCTGCCTAACTTTTGTCTTCTTCTATGTTTGCCTCAATGAACATCTAAAAAAAATCTTTGAATATTACAAATGCCATTCTGGTATGCTTCCACGTTGTTGGCTAAAATGGGCTTTTGGAGCTGGGGCAGGACAGAGCACACAGGCATTGTCTGACCCATTGATAAAAAGGGAGAATGCTGACTGTGCTGAACTGCAGTCAGTCTAACTACATCCACACCCAGTGTGTAGCTGCTAAAAACCCTGAACCCAAACAGATTGCCCAAGCTGCCCCTGGGCCAGGCAGCCTTTTGCTGCCTGGCCCAGTTGCTCTTGGCCTGTGGCTGCATGGTGCCACTAAGCCCCCCGTGTTGGCTAGCCAAAGCCCAGAGGGATTACACTAATGAATACAACAGGAAACCAGTGATGGTGAGACAAGAGGCTTGTGAAAATCCCCAAACATCTTCTAACACACTACAGCTGAGAGCATGAACATTTATGATTCTATTATTTGTTCTTTATGCACTATGTTTCTTTTTCTTTTTTTT
>NW_015115401.1:26726-33595 GCF_001443285.1 Poecilia latipinna
TTTTTTTTACTAATAACTTCTGATAAAATAACATGTTAAAATTTTCCAAGACAGTAGTGAAGCAATAATACTGAATACCTGTTCAGGTACAGGAGAGGGAGTCATAGCATCTCTCCCATCTCAGTAAAAACCACCTGCAGGATTCCATTTTGGGGGTTCCCTTTGTGTCAGACATGTTGCCTGTTTGGGCCTAATTTTTATTTTTGCAGACCTACAAAAACATCTCTTGGATCATTCAGTGTAGTCTACAGGCATTGAAGATCAAAAGTTATCAAAAGATTTTTGTTGCAACAAAGCATGTAGGCATGTGGCCAAGCCACAAAATCTGACGTCTCACTATCAAACAGGATTGTGTCATAACTTCCACATACAAGGGTGGATCTGTACCAAACATACATCTGTCATCACAAAATTCCCTGTGCATTTTTATTTCCACCTCTTAAAGTTAAAAGACGTTCTGCTTCATATTCACTAGACTGTCTCCGTTAGTGGCTGTTGCTCCATTGATCCTGGGAATCATTGTACCTAAAGCTGGTCGACGTCTAGCCAGGCTGTAGAACAATCCAGCAGCATTATGTCACTGACTGGCTGAACAGATGTGTGTATCTGTTTCATGCAGGTAACGTTGCTCTGTGTGTCTGTAGGCCAGATTCCTGGCCTTTTTGTTCCTCACGTAGGATTCCTCCATCCACCCATAGTTTGTTTTGGCAGCCATGTGAATCTGGTGTGTTTGGAGGGCATTGGGTCGCTCCAGGGTATGGTATTAATGGTGCCCCTCCCACACACACACACACACACACACACAAGCCCCTTCTGTCACCTCTGATTCTGCTGACAGGGTCCAACCCATCATGAGAGAATGCCATTCCAGAGGGATTGTTGTTAAAGCCCGTCTTTCTGGTCCTCAGGTATATAAAGAGGTGTCAGCTGTGGAGCGGGGGACGAAGCACCGTGGAAACATTCTTCATTCACAGATTTTTATTGTCTGCCTTATTCTCCTATTCCTGTTCCGCCTGCAATTTCTGTCCTACTGGACTCTGAGTTCTGCAGGTGAACCTGCCAACCTGAGCCAAACCAAGCAAACATAGACCAAACTGCCTCCAATCACAATGGATATTGCCATCCAGCACCCCTGGTTCAGACGTGCCTTGGGCTCCATCTACCCCACCCGACTCTTTGACCAGTTTTTTGGAGAGGGAATGTTTGATTATGACCTTTTCCCCTACACCGCCTCCACTATCAGCCCCTATTACAGACACTCACTTTTCCGCAACCTTCTGGATTCTTCCAACTCTGGGATTTCTGAGGTAAACACAGTTAAGACCCTGACAGTTGAGAACAGATTAACATTCCTTAAGCTCTTTATAGTCCTCTTAATGTTAGCTGGAGTGAAATGGATCTTCTGCTGTGTTGTGAAACGCACAAGATCTTTCCACAGTGCTGACTGAACCTTTCTGTCCATGTTTGTTTCTTCAGGTGAGGTCTGACAAGGACAAGTTTACAGTCTACCTGGACGTCAAGCACTTCTCCCCCGATGAGCTGAGTGTGAAGGTGACTGATGACTACCTGGAGATCCAGGGCAAGCATGGAGAAAGACAGGTGATGCTCTTGATTTTTCTCCAATCAGGACTTACTTGGTGAGAATGACAGTTAGACCACATTCTAGTCTGTTGTCACTAGAGGGATACCAGAAAAGATAAAAAAGAAGGAAGAACATGAGGATTTAGGGAGAAAAAAGGAGAACACAAGGAAAGGACAGATAAGGAAAGAGGGAGTGGAGGGAAGGACAGCACAAAGGAGTAGAAGAATACAAGTAGGGATAGAAGAAAAGAAGAGGAATGAAGAGGAAACATAAAAAAGAAAGGTAAGAAGGAAAGTGGAGGGATGAGGGGTCAATCATTGAGGAAGAAAGAACACAAGATAGGAAGAAAAGAACAATGTAATGAAGAACAGATAAATATACAAGGAAAGGAAAGAAAGAAGCAACACTGAAACCCAGCAACAAAAAATTAAGTCTGAAAATTCAACCATTTTTCCAAACTTAGGCAGACCTGGAAAATACTTCAATCTAACTCCATTGTTTTCCAGACTGAGTCCTGGATCTGTTCTGTGAGCTGGTTCTCTAAATGTTCTGAGTACCACTAAATGTGATTACTCCTTAGTTGCAAGAAAACTCATTAGTTTTCTCACATCTTAAAATATGCTCTCATGTTCTAAAGCAATGGCAACATATAGTATACTGTGTCTTATGTTCGAAGATATTTTCTAGTAAAATCTAAAGCTATAGAAATATATATCCCCAGCTCTTGGGATTACAGCCAGTCGGCACAAAGGAAAATGAATGACGCTCCTCAGTTGGCTTATGGAGAAACCTATATACAGATCTTTAAGAAGTCACTAACTCTATAAGAAATTTATTGTATTTCAGACTTTTGAGATTGAGCTATGTCAAAGTTTGGTCCTAATATTTCTTCTTAAAACATAAATTGGTAATCCTCAACCCATACCTTATGGCACCAACCGCTTTGTTTTTCAGGACGACCATGGTTACATTTCTCGCGAGTTTCATCGCCGGTACCGCCTGCCCACTTCTGTTGACCAATCAGCCATTACCTGCACCCTGTCAACTGATGGTCTGCTGACGCTGTCTGGTCCAAAGCTATCTGGAGGAAGTGAATCTGGTCGTGGTGAGCGTAGCATCCCCGTCACCCGTGATGACAAACCCAATGCTGCTCCATCCTCATAGAGGAAAATCGGTTCAGTTCCCCAAGAATCTGCTAGTCTGAGATGGACAACCAGAAATTTCTTCTTCTACCCTTCCCTTAAGAGGATACTCTTGTTCTTCTTCCTTCATTTTCTCTAGTTCCTCTATAGCATCCTCATCCAGAACTATAGTATCATTGTTTTTAAGTATAACATAGATCAGCCCTTAAGAGTTGCTAAGTAAGGTGCTCGAAACCCTTTCTTTTGTCCTGCCTTGTTCTACACTTGTAGAACAAGGTCTACAAGTGTAGACCTTGTTCAGTGAATATCTGCTAATAACATATAATAAAGCTGTATAATTAACAAATTGCAACCAGTCTATTGATTTATTCCCAAAGATTCAGCTGAACTTGGGATGCATGAACAACAGAAATATTAAGTGGTCTGTAATTGAAAGTTCTTCATGGTAAAGCAGGTAAGTACAATTCCAACATCCTTCTAACATCTGGTCCTTTCCTGTTTTGGTAAATTCACCATCAGATTTATGACAAGACATAATGTAGGACACTCAGCTTCTAGAACCACCTCCTTTATTAGGAAACACATTCTATTAGACTTGACAAGTCCTTTAAATCGTTGCAGAGGAATTTTGGTCCAGTCTTTATAAGGTTGCAACAGTTTCTGTAATTACAGTATCGGTGTAGTACATAATCACCACCTCAACAGACTGCTTGGATACGATGTTTAGTGAAACATATCTCAGACCTACAGTAGTTGGGTTTCACCTTAACATGATGTTGTGGATGCTCCTACCACCATGTGGGGTAAATATTGATTGTTTTCTAATCGTTTACATTATTAGTTAGTTAGCTGGACAGCTGTAAAGCTGACATATGGAGTTGGTGAAAATGCATTTAAGTTCTGGTTTTAAGTGTTCTGCTAAAGATGACAAAAGATACTTTAACTGTCAGCTTGCAGTTCATAAATGACAGCAGGTGTCAGAAAAAGGTGGCAATCCTAAATTTAAGACTGATAAATTTAAAACTCACTCTGCATGGAAGAAGTATTTTTAAACATGTGTGTACAGTTCCCTGTTGTTAATATCATCGGTGGCCAGTTTGAACATCTTAAATATTCAAAAATCCAAAGAACTGTTTGAAGTAAATCCAGAATAAAAAAAATGTTCTCATCATTTCTGATGCCTAAACACCAGTTAAAATTAATATTATAACCTACATTTTTCTATGTTGTATTATGGTTGTACATGCTGGGTGCAAGGATAAGTAGGTGTACAATGGATGGATGAGTACTGGGATGTGTACCTCCTTGCAGGTGGTTGAACAGCAGAACACCAACAGAAACACAATTCTCTGAGGAGAGTAACTATCATTTTTATGGTTAATAAGTCAATTAAACATACCATGAATATTAATGAAAAACAGTTTAACAGTGTAGCATTAGAAGCATAAATCAATAAATCAATCAATTCAGACCCCTTCAGGTCAGCTCAAATCTAACTGAAGACAGCAATGGGTGACGACAAGCAAACTGAAGATGCAGAATCCAGAGTTCACACTTCTGGGTTTATCTAACCGGACCTGGAAAACACACACAGCTTTGTAAACACACAGAGAAGAGCCAAATGTTTCACAGGTTTCCATCTTTACGGCAGGGTTGTGTACTTCGGAGGGCCTGTAGGTCCTCCAGGGTTTGCTGAGCTGTGGCCTTCAGGCTGGGCTGAAGGCTGGAGGTGAGCCGGCCAACCCGAGCCTGGAGCTCCGGATCCAGCAATGAGGAGCCGAGAAGCAGCACAACATCCTCTTCCAGCAGCACGGACTGGAGTAGGCGCAGGCAGTGGAGACACACCTCCCAATCCTCATCTGGCAAGGGGCCAATCAGAGGACAGGAGTCTAAACTACAGCAGTCCATTACTACAGAATGTCAGAATTATCAACCCTACCATCCAACAGCGTCCAGATGAGTGGAATGAGATCTTTATTCTCAATGATGAACTTCAGTCCTTTAATGCTAATGCTCACATTATACAAAGCCATCAGCATCAACCTGCAGCAGAACACCAGCACACGGCCCGAGTCCAGGAGTGTCTTAGTTAAAATGGTTCTGACAACAGCTAAAGTTGGGTACCTACACTTTCAGTTTGGGGAAGCTGGCAGGCCTCATCAGCTGCAGCAACTTCATTAGCGTGTCCAGCAGGACGTGTCCTGAGCTGGACAGGAAGTCCCGCCCACATGTTACTGCTGCTATATCTAACAGGAGAAAAAGCAGTAGTTGTTTAACATTCAGTCAAACTAAATATACAGTATATACAGTATATTCCAACACATTGGACTCACTTGTGATTGTCCCAACCAGAGCCAACACAAACTGGTGCTCTTGAGAGTTGTGGTCACTGGGTTGAGTTTTTATCTCGTCATCCATGGACTTGACGAAACTCTCCAGAGTCTGAGCAGCAACAGTCAGGAAGGAGGAGAGCTTTCCCTTAAAACATGGAAATGTAGAAAATGTAGAAACGGAAATATTAGACGGCAAAATCTGACATCTGAAGAAAAGTATTATATTTTAACTGAAACTGAATGTGCAGTGTGTTATGAGATGAAGACATAAATCAGCGGTGGTTGTCCTGGGGATGACAGCACAGGGACGGACTCACATCAGCCAGCCAGGTAGTCACCATCTCCTCCCTGGACGAGCCACTCCACAGGAGGCTGCAGGCTGCAGATCCCAGGGTGGAGCAGAAGTCGGCCTGCTGCTGCAGCTCTGCTCCGCTCTGCCACAGCTGCTCACGCAACAGCAACTTCTCCTACACACACACACACACACACACACACACACACACAAATACACACAGGAACTAAAATCATGGATGCCACTGTCTTGTCTTTAAAATTTTCCACATTTTGATTTTGCTTTACATTTTTTTTTACGTTATGTGAGAGCAAAACAAAGGTGGAACTAATAAAGTACTGCTGAAATAAAGCCAAATGCAATTTGCCACCAGCCCAGTTAGGGGCGCAGGAGCCATGTGGAAGGAGGTGAAGGAGGTTTTATTTAGCAATAAAGTTGATATGAAGATCAACTAAATCCAGGACAATCCTACATGACATACATTTGATTATTTTCCTTCTCTGTGACATTCCTTCACATGGATTCTTCCCAAACCCTCAGCCGTCCCTGGCCTGGCACTCTGCTCTCACCTCTCTTTCTTTCTGACATTCAGAGTGCGCTGCCTCCAGCCGAGACTGAAGATGTGAGCAGTCCTGTCTCAGCTGAATCTGTTCCTGCTCCAGGTGTTCCTTCTCTAAACACAAATCCACATTTACTGACTTCCTCTAATGTGACGCAGTCCTAAGAAAACAAGCTCTTTCTTTCCATATGCAGTGCACTGATGTGACAAGCTTATGCTAATATGGATAAGCAGCATCAAACCACAGAGCATCTCTCCAAAAATAACAAGTATTTTCTCCTGATTTATGCTATTTCTGGAGCGATGGCCTCTTCCTCTCTCAGTGGCATTTCAGCTCATGTTGGTCCAGGAAATGAGAGGAGTTTGAATATAAATACTGATTTATCACACACTTCTCACCAAAACCCATTCATATCTCGGAAGGGAACCAGATATGAACAGAAGGCCTGATTGGTTTTGGTCTTAAGGTGTTGCCATAAATTAACTCCAATGTTGTAAAATAACAAGGTAGGGTAACACCACCTGAGCTTTCCCTTAATCTCTCTTTTTTGCTAAAGTTTTTCTTGACGCTTCATAAAGTGTGTTGGAACTTTGGTTATAGTATCATACTTGTCTCTGCTCTCCGGGCTTTGTGAAGCATTTCAGTCAGATCACCATTCAGAACTCGGGGCAGGAACTCTCTCAGCTGCATGACTTCTGTCGTTAATTTCTCTAAATCCCTCTTCCGCACTCTCACAAACGCATCCTGTAGAAGAAAAGAAATAAATTTTCAGTAAAGGCAACACTAAAGCAGAAAAAATACAACTAAATCTAGTTTTAATAGTTTACCTTAGCCTTGTGATTGTGATCCACGGATTTCCCACCATATAAAGACGACATCTTCAGCTGATGATTACAGAAGACAGAGTTCTCTGTTAAGGAAGAGATATCTAAAATAGTTAACTTTGGAAAAAGTTTGGCT
>NW_015115401.1:37551-39347 GCF_001443285.1 Poecilia latipinna
CTTGAATCAAGACATATTAAGTTTTAAAACTAGCTTATTTCAAATTTATTTTCTCAACATCTCCTATGCTGTTAATATTTTTTTTACAATACAAATTTTTTTACAATGACAAATCAGTCTGAAGCGATGTAACAGTAACATTCAGGTTAGCTAGCTAACAGTTATGTTAACTAGATAGTAAAAAAATATTGAAGTGAGAAAAGTACTTGAGTTACTTAAGCCCTACATCACTCATTATTTAAAAGATAATCATATAATAACAATAAGATAATAATAATATTTGCCTTCATGTGAAAGAAAGTGCGATTGATACCTCAGTGACGTTCCTAATCGATTATTTACCAGAGTTGTCCGAGCCAGACGAAATACCGCCAAAAAAAACTCCAGTCCGTGTCTTTGGATTCTCCGCACGTTCACAGAGGCTTATGCTGCATTCAGTGTGTCTCAGATATGGAAGCTTTTTGAATTTGAAATCATTTCCGTCCTTTTCGTCTTCGACGTACAAAGTAGATTTAAGTTGTAGTGTTTATTTTCTGTTCATTACAAATATGCCTTCGAAAGTTGTGTAGGTTGCTCAACGTAAGTTGCAACAATGCTCAAAATTATATTATTTCTTAAAATATTGCAAATTAAAAAAACTTTGTTAAATATGCAAGACTTTTTCTTTAAAAATTTTAAACTGGTGGCTAGGAAACTGTTCAAATTCATAAATTAGGCATCCTCCTATTTTAATAACGTTTCTTTTGATTTTACTTCAGGTGCTGGAAATACCGAGTTTCCGGCTCCAATTGAACGCAGCATTATCCCCTTTTTCTTTTGTGTTTCAAACTCTCCGCTGAGACCAGAAGTGACCTAGAGAAACGTTGTAATCCACACGGCGTGAACAATTATCTTATGTCGGTTGGAGTGGGAGCAGAGTTGTCTCGTGATGAGGGCTTTTTTAAGCAGTTTCCCATCCACCGCGCGTGCCGGGATGGAGATCTTATAGCTTTGATGTCATTGTTGGAGCAGCTGTCAAACCAGGCTCATCTGACCGCTGAGGACTCCTGCTATGGATGGACTCCCATTCACTGGGCTGCTCACTATGGCCAGGTATCGTTTTGATTTGCCGACTCAAAGCATTTTTTTTACATTAGAGAAAATAAAAATATTTTATTATTATAAATATTCAGTTTAAATTCAGCCACAGCGTCTATAACTGTGAGTTTAACCTCGACTGGAACAGCAACAAAAGCCGTAGACTTAGACGTGTTTGTTTTGTTGAGCGTCTGCTCTGTTTGGTTGCTTCTCAATAAAGTTATGTGAAAGAGAGGGGGGAAAAAAGCCTAACCGGTGCTGCGCTCTCATTGGTTCCCGCTGAGCCAATCACTGCTTTGGCGCGAAGCCGAAAGCCGGAAATGTGGATTTGTTGTTTTTATTTACAAATACATCTGGATAAATAAGAATCTGATCAAAAATCTCTTTTATTTTAAGAAATTGCCATACCTACTTTTAACAACAGAATGTGTAAAGCTATGAACATGGTCAAAAACAAGCAATAATACAAAAACAGTGAAATGCAAGGATTTAAAGTAAAAAAAAAAAAGACTCGGGAAAAACTGGGGTTTGTAAAAAATTCCCTAAGTGACAAGGATTTTAATTTTATTTTTACAACATAATAAAAACTTGTTTTAATGCTTTCTCAATTTTAACTATCTCCAGACTTTTTTTTTTAAATAAGTCTTTATTAATAATCTTTAAAACAAGTATATTATATAAAATATAATAAATAATAATAATAGAATAGAATAGAATTT
>NW_015115401.1:43220-45819 GCF_001443285.1 Poecilia latipinna
TATCACAACTTGAGATTGACGAGATACAACACAAATGCTACGGCAAAAGGCAACCCCGACGCCAATTACAACGGCTGAGATGTGAATGCAGCATTGCATGAGTGAATGCAACCAATGAGCTGATATACAACTCAGCATCAGTGATCCTTGAAATAAGAGCAACTATACAGCTATAAGAGCAACCATGAGACCTAAGATTGAAATAACAAGGAGTTATCAACTATCAACTACCAATAACCTGTCTCTCTACAACATGGACACATGTGTGAAAAGATTATTAGTAATCTTTAAAACAAGTATATTATATAAAATATAATAAATAATAATAATAGAATAGAATAGAATTTAATAAAGATATATTGTTTAGTTGGAAAAGGGCACGAATTTCTTTGTTTTTGGAATTAGATGCCAAACAGATTTTAGCAAAAGAAGTATGGTGGAGATTGGTTTTTGACTGAAGATGCCTTTCATGATCATAACAAGGCCAGAGGGAATGGCATCACAGACAACAGCGAATTCCTTAGCAGTTACCTTATTGTGCCAGATTATACATTTGTGAGGAGAATAGTTGTGCTTGTAGATCAGTAACCAAGACAGCAAACATTGTTTGTGGAATGCAGACAGTTTGACTGGGATTTTTCAGGATTAAAATTACAGAGCAGAAGAAAATCTAGACCACCTAACTGAGAGAATAAGTAATTGGGAATGAAATTCCAACATGAGGAGGGACATGACAGGTATTGTTTGATCCATTTGACCTTGAGTGTATTATTTAAAGTAGAAAAGGTCAGAAAATCTAGCCCCCCCATATCAATTGGGTTCATGATAACAGACTTTTTAATGTAATGGATTTTGTGCTTCCAAAGAAAATTGAGTAGTAACTGGTCAATTTCTTTACAAGTGTTGTTGTCAACAAAGAGAGGCGATGCCAAATAAACCAAACTAGAAAGGCCTTCAGCCTTAGACAGCAGAGTCCTTCCCCTCAGAGTTAGATCTCGATGCAGCCAGAGGTTCAGCTTTGTTCTGGTTCTGGTAATAGCTGGAGAAAGGTTTTCAACACATCTATTTTTGTCATTCTTAGTAATGGTAATTCCTAAATAGACTACATTCTGTTTAATTGGTATGTTGCTTATAGTGGATAGAGTGCAATCCTTAATGGCAAAGAGTTCACATTTATTGATATTTAGATATAGACCAGAGGCTCTAGAAAAGATTTGAATACTATCAAGGGCAAGGGGAACTTGTTCAGAGTCACGCAAAAAAAGAGTAGTATCATCTGCTAGTTGGCTTATTAGTAAACTCCTGTTTGCTATGTTGATACCTTGTATAGGACTCGCTCTAAGATGGGTTGAAAGGAGTTGGCCAGCTAGGAGGAAGAGATATGGGGAAACAGGACAGCCCTGCCTGATGCCTCGATGTAATTGAAATCTGGGGGAAGTTCCAGATTTTAATTTTATCGCACTGTTGCCATTAGCATAAAGAGTTTGAATAGCTTTAATGAAGACGGGACCAAATCCAAATTTTTCAAGAGCTAAGAATAAGAAGTTGTGTTCCACAGAATCAAAAGCTTTTTTGAAGTCAAGAAATAAAATAAAACTATTATCTTCAATTAAATCTATTATATCAAGGATCAACCTTATATTGTTGGATATGTGACGTCCTTTCATAAATCCTGACTGACTCTCATCAATGATATCCTGTAGAGCATTCTTAAGACGTTTGGCCAACACTAAAGCAAGTATTTTATAATCGTTATTTAACAGACAGATAGGGCGCCAGTTATCTAAAAGAAGAATGTCTTTTTTTGGCTTAGGAATTAGGGTGGTAAGGCCTTGAGTGAGAGTAGCAGGGAGGGTTCCCCTCACAAAGCTTTCCAAATATACCTGTAGAAGAAAGGGGGCCAGCTGTTTGGAAAATAATTTATAAAATTCTGAACTCAAACCATGTACTCCTGGAGATTTGTTCATCTTGAGGTGTTTAATAGCACCTAAAATCTCAGGTAGAGAGAATGTTTGATCACAAAAAAGTTTATTACTTTCATCAATTTTTTTTTAAGATTTGGAAGAGCATCAAAGAACTGTGCAGCATATTCACTATTATATGTGGAGCTGTATAATAATCTATAAAAATCTGCACAGAAGGAGGTTATTTCGCGGGGATCATTGCAGACGTTTTCATTAATTTTGAGTTTGTGTATGGTATTAGAGTTATAGCGGCTCTTTTCTAAATTGAAGAAGTATGCAGAGTTCTGCTCACCTTCTTCCAACCATCTTTGTCTGGATCTAATGAAGGCCCCTTTTGCTCTCATTTGATACATTTCATCTAAGCTGTTCTGTAATTGTGAAAAATAATTTCTCTCCTGATCTGACATTTGATCCACTGATGTCAGGGAAAGCGTCATTAAGTTTGAAATAATAAAATCTTCAGTTTGTTTCTTTTTCCTAGATATTTCCTTACCACATTTTCTTAGATATTTCCCTATTTCAAATTTCATTAGTTCCCAGTTTAACCCGAAAGCATTTTCTGTATTAGCTTTAGACCAGTATCTATCTATCAGAGAAATAAGGCTGCGGATGATATAATCATGCTTTAAAAGCGA
>NW_015115401.1:49792-51823 GCF_001443285.1 Poecilia latipinna
GATGCGGGATTGGGATGATCGTTGTTTATTATGCCATGTATACATTCTTTGCGAGGAGAAGTTCTTTCTCCAAATATCCACCCGACTAAGCCGTTCTATAAAAGCATTTAAATAGCCATTGGTATTATTAGAGCAGTGTGGTGGCCATCTATCAAGTGCGTTATCAGGAGTAACATTGAAGTCCCCGCCTATTAATATGTTAGCACCAGGATATACATTTAACCAGTGAATTAACCGATTCTCAATATGGGAGAGAAACCTAATATTGTTATTTTTTTCGTTATATCCATAAATGTTAAGGATGATACATTTTGAAGAGGAAAAAGTGCAATCAATAATAATAATTAAGAAGTGCCCCTCAGGGTCTGATTCGGTTTTTAATATTGAAAAGTTGGAGTTTGAATTATTTTGAAGAATACAAACACCTCCTTTACGTTCTGAACCATGAGACATCCACACATTATTACCCCACTGAGACTTCCATAAATTCAAGTCATTAGAAGTAGAGTGACTTTCTTGGAAAAAAAACAAAGTCAGTTTTCATCTTTTTAGCAAACAAGAATAAGGCTTTGCGTTTGACGTTATCACGTAACCCCCTGGCATTAAGGGAAACAAAAGATAAAGACATGAGTGCAAAGTGGAAGAAATAAAACTGAACAAACAAACAAAAAAGTGTTCCCTAACTTACTGAGCAAAACGTTGTGCCGTCAGAGCAATATAAGGAGAAATGACTTTAAGCATAATATGAGGGCACAAAGTGCTTCAACATCAGAAAAACTGTAAAAAACATGCGCCCTGGAAAGTACTGCAACTTAGAAGAGGAATAGATGGAAATCTTATATACAGCAAGAACATTGTTGGACCAATCAAAGTGTTTACTGCAGATTTACTTGTCTAAAATCACATAACTCCTGCAGGCTTGAACAGGTGTGCTTCCATTTCACTTAAAGAGGGGTTATGAGCCTTATATCTCGACAATGGAGGCTTGGGGAGGGGAGATTTCTTTACCCTCAATGAACGTGCGGCCTCCCACGAAGTAGGCTTTTTTTCCAATCTTTCTAGCATCAGCTACCAAAGGCCACAGAAGTTGTCTTCTTTCATGATCGGATTTGCAGAGATCTTCGGTGAAGCGGAGCTTGTTGTCGTGCAGAAATCTTGATGTTTTTGCCACTTTCCAGACAGCATCACGCAGTCGGCGGGACAGGAACCTGATAATGATTAGTGGTCTAGGAGCGTTGCGCTCCTTCGTCTTGGGACCCAGGCGGTGGGCGACATCTATGAAGGACACCAGCGTGTTCTTTTCCTCTGGAATTGTAGCCTGACATATTTTAATAGCAGCCAGGCGAGCATCCTCATCATTCCTCTCGCTGTGTCCACAAAGCTTCAGGTTCCAGCGCCTGGCATGAGCTTCCATTTCAGCGACTCGGTTCATGAGCTGAGTGGTGCGGGAGTCAGAGTTGGAGACGTTCTTTCTGATTAGATCGATATTTTCTTTCAACTCTTTAACTTCAGCCATGCTGGTGTCAATCTTTTTCTCCAATGTCTCGATCCGGTTCCCCAACTTCAATTCCAGACCATCGGCTCTCTCGTTAATAAGCTTGGAAAGTGACTCAATGATGTTGTCACCGTATAACTTTTCAGATTTTCTATCTTTTTTGGGAACAGGCGAGTCCCGAGGGGTGAGCGGTAGAGGAGGGAAACTTTCTTCTTCAAAATTGCTCCAGCGTTCAGTATAATCGTGACATCCTTCCATTAATGTATTTATGTTCTCCGAAGCTAGCTCGTTCTCTAAGCTAATGGAGTTAGCAGCATGTGCTCCCTTACGTTTAGACTTAGCAGACATTCTACTTTTGTAAGAGAGACGAGTACTCACTTAAACACCTCCTGAATTATAGAATTCCACAGTATTCGCGACAAAAGGGAAGACCACAACAGCTGTATTAGTCCAAAATAACAGTTCGGCACACGAAGCTGCTTAGAAGAGATGCACACGCAGCGCCATTCTTCGCGCTTTTCGTGTTTTACATACAT
>NW_015115401.1:56970-57855 GCF_001443285.1 Poecilia latipinna
GTAGCTTAAAAAGAGGCATAAAGCAGTTGTTTATAGTTTCAAATATGTTTTCATATATCTATATGTTTATAATAGTTTCATTTTTATAACAAGTGGATCATCATGGCAAAAGCCATAATGTTTCGCTTGTGAAAGTAAAACTGTTGGGCCTCACTTTGACACTCAGAAAAAAACCCTGAGTGCCACAGGGCCGGACAGGACACATGTAAAACAGGAAAAAAGCTAAATATTTTTTATTGCAGAGGCATCAAATTTTCAATTAAATTTGTTGTATTCTTTAAATGTTGTAATTTTTGTTCATTGTAATCTTTACATGTAAAAAGTTTGTAGAAATCTTTAACAAAAGTTCAATATATATATTTAAACTGTGATCTGTTGTTTGTGTGGGTTTTTTTATTAAAATTTTTTATTTGTCACAGTCATGAAGTCCATTAACTTACCTTTATAAGTGACCATATTCACAGATGTATACATTTAAAAATATTTTATTGATTTCAAAGAGAAATTAAATAATATTGTTTCATATTATTGAACTTTATGTTATATTAATAAAATATATTAATTCATATTATATAATTTTATATATTACATATACAATTGTATATTAATAATATTTAATATTATCATACGTTTCAAACGGTTTTCAGATTGCTTTTGCAGATCCTGAACAGGAAGCAGTTCAGCTTTTTTCAGAAAAAGTGACTAGTTTAAAGAGATAGAATTTTGTCTCCCCCTGTGTCTGACTTGCATGAAGCTGCAGTGTTCTACCATGGTGGAACACTCAATTATTACAGAGGGCTGAGCTGGCATTTACAACTACTTGCTGAACGGAGTAAGTCAATGACAGACAACATGCTAGTGATGCCCCACACTAACATTAGCATT
>NW_015115401.1:61256-72460 GCF_001443285.1 Poecilia latipinna
AAATGTGTGGATTTTTTGTTTGTTGGGTTCTCCGTGTTTATTCAGGAGAGAGAGGCACGACTATACCGGATCTATCTGTTTTGAGAGTGTCTTTTGTCAGGTATCTTTTTGTGATGGTTTGTGGATACCGCACTACAGTCCGATTGGCCATTAGTCCTAATTGTCCGATTGTTAGTATTAGTCCTAATACTAACAGGTTCATCAACAATCACCTAGTTAATTGTGTGAGTTGGAATGTGAAATCACTAAATGGTCCAGTGAAATTTAGGAAAGTTATGACATATTTAAGACAAAATTTATGCTAATATTGCTTTTTTGCAGGAGACCCATTTGCGTAAAGCTGACAGTGTAAATCTAAGCAGAAGATGGTCTGGTCAGGTGTTTCAGTCTAATTTCCAATCCAAATCAAGAGGGGTGGCCATCTTAGTTAGTAAACAGGTGCAATTTACAGCATCCAGTGTTAAAACGGACGCTGCTGGATGCTATGTTATTGTGGTGGGAAAACTGTATGCACTTCCAGTTATTTTAGTCTCAGTATATGCTCCAAATTGGGATGATCAAAAATTTTTTTTATATTTTTTCAAATATACCTAATATTTCAACACATAATCTCATAATTGGGGGTGATGTGAACTGTGTGCTATCATCTCTTGATCGTAGTACAGTGGGAAAGATCTCTCTATCTAAATCTCGTTTTTCTCCCCTGTTCATAAGAGCTACTTGCGGATTGACTATTTTCTCCTTGATAAACGGATTTTACCTTTAGTGAGAGAATGTGATTATGGAGCAATAGTCATTTCTGACCATAGTCCGCTCATAATGAAACTGAACATTCCTGTTCCGCAATTGATCTATCATCCTTGGCGGCTTAATCCCATACTTTTGTCTGATTAAGACTTTGTCGATATGCTTGCATCTGAAATTAAGTTTTTTATTAATGTTAATCAGACTCCTGGGATGCCACTCAGCACTATTTGGGAGTTATTAAAGGCTTACCTGAGAGGGCAAATCATTTCTTATTGTGCAAATATTTTACCAATCTCTGTATACCTCTCAACCTTCACTTAACCCAATTGAATTGGATGACTTCTTTAAAGATGTTAAAACCCTTCACTAAGTTCTGACTTGTCTAACGAGTTGGAAAGAGATTTTTCTTCAGCTGAGATAATTAAAAACATGCAAAATGGAAAATCTCCTGGACCAGATGGTTTCCCGGCAGAATTCTTTTAAGAAATTTTTGAATCTACTTTCTCCCCTGTTATCAGTTTTTGAGGAATTGTTGGCCACACAATTATTGCCACCGTCTATGTATCAGGCTGTAATTTCCTTGCTTTTAAAGAAGGATAAAGACCCTTTGAGCTGCAGTTCATATCGCCCGATATCGCTTCTAAACACTGATGCAAAAATTCTTACAAAGATGTTGGCGATACAAGTCGAACAGATTATCCCCACAATTGTCTCACCTGACCAGACTGGTTTTGTTAAAAATCGTAAATTCTTCTTATCAGGTGGCTGTTTAATGTGTTGTATACTTTCGCCCCGGTCGGTCACAATTGTGATGAGATTTTAATTTCGCTGGACGCTGAGAAAGCGTTTGACCGAGTGGAGTGGAACTACCTCTTTAAGACCTTGGAGATGTTTAATTTCGGTCCTAACTTTGTTTCATGGGTGAAGTTGATATATACCTTGCCAATGGCAGCAGTACGCACTAACAGTAATCTATCCAGTTACTTTGAATTGAAACATGGTACGAGGCAGGGGTGCCCACTTTCGGCACTTTTATTCGCAATCGTGATTGAACCACTCGCAGTGGCTTTGCGGAATAGCCCAGAAATTAAAGGTATCAATCGGTTTGGCACTGAACATAAAGTTTCCTTATACGCTGATGATACACTTTATATTTCAGATTCCCTGTCTAGTATTCTTGAGTTACTTATTTTACTCCAAACCTTCAAAAAAGTGAATTGATGCCTGTGACCCCAATAGAAGAGCAGGATATGGATCCAGTCCCTTTCAAAATCAGCTCTGTCAAATTTAAATACCTTGGTATTTGGAATAGTCACAGCCACAAAGATCTCTATACAACAAACTATCTGCCTCTCTTGGTGAACCTTAGGAAGGATATCGCTACATGGGCATCTTTGCCTCCATCCCTGGGGGGATGAATCAATGTGATCAAAATAGCAATACTGCCCAAACTACTTTTTCTATTTCACAATGTGCCAGTGTTCCTCACCAGGACTTTCTTTACCAATTTAAATAGTGAGTTGTCATTTATTTGGAATAAAAAGCATCCAAGGATAGGCAGTAAGATGCTACAGCTACCCCAAGGTCTTGGTGGCTTGTCACCCCCCAACTTCTTATATTACTACTGGGCGTCTAACATTAGAGCCTTACTGTACTGATTAAGAGAGGACAATCCTGTTCCTACTTGGGTGACTTTAGAGAAGAATTCAATTACATCTAGCTCTTTCTCTGCTCCCAGTTACCATTTAATCAACCAGACTCAACTAATACTTCTAATCCGGTGGTAACTCACACAATAAAAATCTGGAATCAATGCAGGAGGTTGTTTAAAAGTACAGAATTATTATTGTCTGCTTCAGTGGGGGAGATGTGAACTGTGTGCTATCATCTCTTGATCGTAGTAACTGGGAAAGAACTCTCTCTCTAAATCTGCCCACTCAATTAATTCATTTCTTAATACTTACGGTGTGGTCAACGTGTGGTGTTTTCGAAATCCAACCATAAGACGGTATTTGTTGTTCTCCCCTGTTCATAAGGGGAACAGGGGAGAACATGTCAAATAATCACGTTTGCTCCCTCACTAACTCTGCTTTCACTGCTTTGGGTTTAAAGGGAATAACTTCTCTAAATGATTTTATATAGACAATAAGTTTGCCTCATTTGAACAGCTAACACAGAAATTTGACATCCACAAGTCAGTTTTTCAGGAATTTACAATTGAGACATTTTGTAATGTCAAACTCTGGATGTTTTCCTCTATGTTCTCCAACTTCTCTTATAGATGAGATTCTGATGTGTAAGTCTGTAACAAAATGAGTACGAGTAGAGTTTATTCTTTGCTCAGTTCATACAATGACACCAATTTAGATTCTTTTAAGTGGGAGATGGGCTTGGAGGAATCCATATCAGACACAGTTTGGTAAAAAATAATTAAAAATATTTATTCGTCCTCAATATATCTGAAACATGTTATTCAATTCAAGGTAGTACATCGTTTACATTGGTCTAAGGACAGATTTTGCAAATTCAAAAGGGACTTGGATCTGACGTATGATCGTTGTAAACAGTCTTCAGCCACACTTTTACACACATTCTGGACTTGTCCAAAGTTACACAGATATTGGCAAGGCATCTCTGACACCTTTTCAGGAATATTTGGACAAACTGTTCATCCATCACCACTCATCTCTCTCTTTGGGGTGGCTCCAGCAGAGGCTTCCTTCAGCAAACATCAGAGGACTGTGTAAGCTTTCTGCTCTCTACTGGCTAGAAGACTCATTCTTCTTCGATGGAAGGATCCACATCCTCCAGTATATGGACACTGGTTAAGAGAGGTTATGTCTTACATTCATTTGGAGAAGATCAGATATACTGTAAGGGGATCTGTAAACAAATTCTTTGATATCTGGCAGCCATTTATATCTTACGTAGAAATAATTTCAGCAGATAAATTTGTGTAAAGGTCAAATATTGGCCCTTTCATTTACGCACAAACCTGTGCTTTGCATTGACTGATGTATGAATACAAGATGGATATATGTTGGGGTAGTAGATCCGGTATAGGAAGGGAGGGGAAGAGTGGGAGGAATTTCTGTTGTGTGTGTCTTTGTCAGTGTTGTTTGTGGTTTATGTAAAAAAAAAAAAAATAAAGACTTTGTTTAAAAAAAAAAAAAAAGGATTACATGAGTAACAAAGGGTGTGGCGGAAGCACAGTGGGTAGACCGCGCAGCCAGGTAGACCTGAGATACAGAAACCTCAGGCCACAACGCGACTGTCACGAGTTCAAGTCCTGGCCCATTGACGTTTGCCAAATGCTTCATGGAGTATAAAAAGCATCTTCATGCACAGATATACAGGTGTTACTGCTGTTGTAAGTTTTATTATGCAAATCTGAGTGTCCAGGTGCCCATTGCCGACTGGCTCCTGAAGACCAGAGAAGTTGGATTGGTGCCCTGCCAGAGGTGACAGCTATAAAAGACACTGATGGACTTCCTTCCATCCACCCTCTGCTCATACCAATCAGCCAGAGTTTGTTGTCTCTGCTTAACACCCTTGTTAAATATATTATGGAGTCAGATTTGTAGAAGTGAGCTGCCACTCATTTAGGAAGGTAAGTTTTTGTTATTTGGTTTATTTACTTTTAAATAGGTAAGTTTTGGTCAAGATAGTTTCCATTTGTTTTGTTTGGCATTATAGTTCCATATGCTCCAATTACTGTAACATGTCATGCAAAATACATCTTTTTTAATGCATTCAACTTTATGAGATGTTGAAAACATCTTAGCGGCGCCGGATTCATGTTTGAGGTGGGGGGGCCATTGGGTGTTTCGTCACCTCTGTTTCGCACTTTGAATGTCAGGCGCGCGCACTTGTTGATATGATGGCATCCGTCAATCAATTCAGTGAGTTTGTTACAATTTGTCCTGAAGTAAACAATAAACATTCCTTACCAGGAAAACGTTTCTGGGTCTATGCGCTGCGGTCTGACTAGATTTGATGATTGTTTGATATTAAATGCGCTGCGGTCATAGAGATTTTGTGGGAAATAATCAGAATTTTTTTTTTTTTTTAAAGTTGTCAGTGGGGAACCTGCCGAAGGCAGCTTTACACAGAGTATTTAGATGGCGGAATGGACTTTATTCCATTTTCAAAACTGGAGTCTGGAAAAATGTAAAACACGGATAAATGCCTGCAGCCCGACCTAAGAACAGTTGAATATAGAGATCGACGGTATTAAAACACCGTGTTTGTAGGAAGGTTTTGTCGTCATTACATCACTGGTGTGAACGCACCAGTAGTGGGTTAAACAGTTGTCCAACCAGGTGACCCGTTAGCTCTTCAGTTTGCCAAACCACACACATAGAAAAAGCTCATAAACCGATGACCCGCCAGAACCGCACACATAGTAAAAAGCTCTGGCAGGATCCAAACAACCGCTCGTAGAACTACAGGAGGATTCAAACTCCGTTCATTCATTTTTAGCTTACAGAAAAAGCGCCAAGCCGCCAAATTTACAAAGTAAACTGACCAATAACATTATTCTTTTCTAAACTTTTTAAAAAAAGATCTCAAGGTACACACAGTGCGTACAGCCGTGGGCTTATCTACTTATTACAAGTCCAAAATACAACTATGCCGAGGATAGATATCCATCCATTTTCTGTACACGCTTGTCCCTTAGTGGGGTCGGGAGGGTTGCTGGTGCCTATCTCCAGCTAACGTTCCGGGTGAGAGGCGGGGTACACCAGTCTGTCGCAGAGCAACACAGAGACAGACAACCACGCACACACACTCAATTAACCTGACAGTTATGGTTTCGGACTGTGGGAGGAAGCTGGAGAACCTGGAGAGAACCCACCATGCACAGGGAGAACATGCAAACTCCATGCAGAAAGACCTGGGCTGGGAATTGAACCTAGAACCTTCTTGCTGCCAAGCAACAGCTCTACCAACTGCGCATCCCCTGAGAATAGATAGATATGACAAAAATCACGACTGGTCAAATATTTGTAACATTAAAAAAGCAATAATAAATAGATGTCAAATATCCTCCAGCAATGCCAATTTAGAGTAGCAGGACAACCTAATAGTTCCAGCGCATCATCACGTTAAGGCGCAGTAGCTTTGCGCTATCTGGATGCTTTGGGTCTAAAACCAAAAGGCAGATCATCACGTTAAGGCGCAGATTATATTTGCTGCATGTTCCACAAATTGTGCGGAAAAGAGATGTCTGAGTGGGACAGATAACCAGCCAGACTGCTGACAATATTTTTGCATTAAAAACAAAATGAAAACCACCATGAATAAACTTTAATGTGCTTGTTATTTAGCACAAAAAATAATTTCAACAGCCAACAGAGACCTGAAAACCATCAGTAGCCATCGATACTTATGGATACTGATGGCTGTTTGGCTTTTGGAAGAGCAAAGAGGGGGGAAAAAAATTCATGCAATTATTTTTCAACCTGAGCAAAAATGATCTGCTCTGGGCAAAGTGTGGGTGAACATTTGGTCCAACCCGTAAACGGACATGGACCCGATGTCTTTTTTAAAGTTTTTTTATCCCAACGCCATTAGAAAGAAAACATTATCAGTTCTATAAATGGTGACAAATACAGAAATCTCATTTAATTTTTAGGCAGAATTGTTTCAGACCTGGACCGGATCAGAGTCAAAGCCTTTTTTCAGATGTCAGACCGGTTCATGATCTCAACCCGACCCGAAGCTGCCGCATGTGCGTAAACCTTTGGGTGACCGTTATGATCTGGAGCCTTAGATTTGGTCCAGATCTCAGTGCTGTAGGTCTCATCTGTACCTCTGTCTGCATATAAACACAGAGAGGTGTCAGTCACAGATTGTCAGAGTTGTATGGAGTCTCTGTAAATGTCTGGCGGGACCAGCGGACGGACAGGGCAGGGCAGGGCTGTAAAGTGGGGGACCAGTAGCCCCCCGTTCCAGGACCTATGCTTATAATGTCTTAAAACATCCTCAGACCTCTATCATGTGTTGGCTGCTTCAGATCTGAGGAAGATTGATCTTTCATGTTATGATCTGGCCACCTAGACAGGTCATAACCCGGGAAAGATGTATTCATTCACAGTTTAATATATCAGTCCCAGAATCCTCAGAACTCTGGCAAATCCCATTAGCAAAACCACAGCAAAGACTAAAGGAATGCATTGAAGTTTCCAAGACATATTTCAGCCAGGGCTCCTGTATCTTATGCTCAGGTCGCTAGACTTATGTGGTGTGTATGTACACACAAGCCACAAATTAAGCCTAAGTTGGGCTAAAAGGTTGTGCATCAGAAGCCCATGACATGGCCAGAGGAAAACATGTTGACCCAATCTATTAAGGAATCAATCTGAGTGGGTGTATCCCATCACTGATCTGGCCTACACAACACAAGAGTCCATGAGGAAAGGAGATACATCACCTACAGTTCTCTATGAAGGCCCTGAGTTGTTTCACAACCATGTTGTCTAGAGAGCATCCATGTTGAAAAGGCTAGTAAGGCTACCCACCTGAAAATAAAGGTGGACAAGACTCCAAGACTCCTCAACTGTTCTGCGTTTTTGCAGGAAACAAAAAAAAAGGAAATCTGCTTTTTGGGGTAGCTTTCAGTACATGACTCACATTCTGTTGGAAGAATTTTCAACCATAAAATTTCTGATAATGGGACTTTCATGTCTCCTTGTATACATACACAGGCTCATGCCCAATTTTCAAGTTCGGCCCAAGGCACCTGGAGGATGCTGTTGATTGATATATACATTCACATATACATATATACTGTATATTATGCATTTGCATGAAAATGAGGATCCGTTTTGCATGGATTTCCATGATTGTGAAATCACAGAAAACTGGAGGGACTGCTAAATGCAGGTCATGATTGAATTAGTTAATTTCATGCCCATATGAATAATGCATGCGGATCATTTCAATCTGATTGAGGAATTCTGGGCATGTAAACGAGTTTTGACAGCATTTCTAAATGTGGCGAATTCTTATCCTCAATCACTGTCTTTCTTAAGTTTGTTTCAGCTACGTTTCTTTGTTCAAGTCTGTGCAAACAAAATCACAAAAGGAAGTTTTTATGTTGTAAATATCTTGATGAAAGGTTCCAAATTAGATGTTTCTCATAGATTTCACTTGATTCACATTTTTTCATGCAAATTTTAAAAACACAATTCTAGGATGTATTTCATTTGCACATCAAAAGTGGAACTATTATCATTGCTAGAATGAATTATATATTTTTATGTTATGATATATTGACATATCCTGTCAACCTCTTCAAATCCCCAAAACCTCACGACTACTTGGTGAATTGAAAAATTCTTTCAGTATTAGTCAAATTGGGCATAGTCAGGAAAATTAATGGGAACCCTCTTTACAGATTCTTTGTCAGGATTCTGCTGTGACATTTTAACTAAAGACAGCCACAAAGCAAAATCTCAGGTTTTTCCCATACTTTGCAGCATCTCCTATCCTATAAAAGTGACAATCCTCTGAAATATCACAAACACTTTTGAAGAGAAGCCATCTTTAGTGCAAGTTAAATAGCAGCTAGGGCTACAAATGAGGTGCTTAAGCAGCAAGAGCTGCTGCTGCCTACTGCCAAAATAACACCCCCCTCATTGCTTCCAAAGAGCTCCTTTACCTCCATTCGTTCAGACGGCTTTGCCATTTGGCTGTCTCCATGGAGACGCCTCAACACTGGCCTGTTAACTGCATGGCAATAATGAAGTGTGGTGGCAGCTTTGCCGACTGATTCGTCATTATTAATGTGTGTCTGGCAGCTTCTCTGACTCGGTGTGGGAGGACGTTCTGCTCACTCTCTTATCACTTTCTGAATCTCACTGCTTGCTTTTGGCTGGCAGTGGTGGAGATACTACAATTAATCTAATAAATGAAATATTTTAATCAAAACAGACAATCTTTTGTGCATTTGAGGAGGGAAAAAAACCACAAGGATTTGCTTAATGTGTTTGGCTGAAGATTTAAAATACTTCCTGCTTCAGAATGGTCAGGAAATCCAGCTGTTATGTCCAGAACCCTTTGTTGAGAGAATTCAACGCAAAGTAGATGCATTAAGAACCCGGGTTTAATAAAGCGACAGTGTTCCAGTTTATTTACTCTGATAACCCACCCCCATACCCTAGCATAAGAAACAGCCTGTTCCCAAATGCATGTGCAACCACTCAAGTACACTTCAGAAATGAGGACACAGACAGCAGCTCTTCCAGCCAAATGCAAGCTCTCAAACATGTCGTAAATAAGAGTAAAGCTGTCAGGGAGAATTAACTACCTGCTGATTTATACCTGCTGATTTATATCAGATCGTAGGCCGAGCCACCATGTTGGACAAGCCCGGCAATGAAAAGAGAAGCACAGAGAGGATGCAGAGCATCAAACATTTCTGATCTGTGCATGAACTGACACTGGTACACCATGAGAAATAATATCAGTTCATCAATCATTTATTAGGAACACCTTTGCAACAGTTGCTTTGATCTTGAATGCCTTCATCCAAAGCTGAGATGTCAGCAGGGGTCACATTAACTGAATATTTTCTGTCTTTGACCAGTTTCTTCATATGGTGGTGGAAAAATCTGAAGGTAATGCGTCATTTAGATGGATTCACCTCTGACCTCCTGGTTCAGGGATTTTCAACTGCACAGAAAACATCATGGAGATAACAAAATTAAACAGAAAAAAAAAACATTCATATCCCACTCAATGCATCTCTCTATCCAGGAGCTGACAACGTATTGCAGTGAGGCTTTGCAGGACCAAAAGACCCTTGTTCCCAGAGACTTGCTGACTTCTGATCATTTCAACTGGAGGAATGTTCCCCGATTTCAAAACTTTACCTCAAGTGGCACTTGTAATTGACATGATGCCGGCTCCATCCCCATGCGGAGGATTGAGCAATCCTCTGTCAATCAATCCAGGGCGAGAGCATGCAGTCAGACCTATTAATAATCTGCGACAGCATGTTAACATCACAGACAAGATAGAAAACCTGGAGGGACAGTCTAGACACAATTTGGTTGTTGATGGAGTTGTAGAAATACCAGAAGAAACCTAGGTGCAAACTGAAGAGAAACTAAAAAACATTTTTGTTGAGGAACTCAAACTGCATCAAAAAGAGGTGGAAGGAGCTCATTGAAATAGAAAATCTAGTGGTGACAGACCTAGCCCCTTCATTGCCAAGTAACTGAGGTTCAAGGAAAAGAGATCATATTGCACCACAGTAATATGATTACAATATCAAATGTCTATATTAATGAGCACTTCCCAGAGACTGTCAAGAGAAAGAGAAAAGACCTGATGCTTCCACTTAGAGCTGGAAGAGGAGACTTTGCTTACCTGCGACATCATAAATTGGTTATCAGACAACGCACTAGTACACAGAAAAAACCATGAAGTTGCTACTCATTGTGGGGTATGTTTAACATCAAATCATCAATGACACTCAATAAATAGTCAGCATTACCAAGTAGTAATGCTGACTATTAACCAAAAGATCTAGATACACTTGATCACCTGGAATTAAACCCTGCACAATATACTACCTATAAGTCGGATGACTTTGGAAATGACATTGAACCAGAAAATAATTTTCTCTTGCATATTAACAATGACTCTCAATATTATCAATTTGAGGAGCTTAACAATACTTTAGTTACTAAATATCAATTATTTACTTTAACAGCAGAAGTTTGTATGCAAATTTTCATAAGATTAAGGACTACTTACTAGGCCTGTCACAATAACAAATTTTGCTGAGCGACTAATTGTCTCAAAAATTATTGCAATAAGTAATAATATTGTTTGAAGACCATTTTAAACCAATGTAATGGTAATGACATAATGTAGGGACATCCTGGCAAAAATAAATACACTTTATTTTCAAAAGAACATTTAACACTGGAACTGGTAAACAAAATAAAACAACCAAAAACAAAAATAAAATGGACTCCCAGTCTGTTAACAAAAAAACCACATGAATAAAACTAAACACAACATAAAACCAAAGTGGAAATAAAAACTACATTCGACCAAAAGAATACAGATTATGAAGTATGTATACTATATTGCCCTTCAATAATCATTAGTTTTAGATAGAGAAGATGGGCATATCCATCTACCTCAAGCAATAGTTCACTCCTCCCTTACGCAAAGGAAATGAGAAAGGCACTGGTCAGTGGAGAGCAATGGAGTTGAACCTTTTTTCATCCAGTGTCATCAATAGAAAGAGAAAAGGGCAGGAAGAAACAATAGAGCAAAGTTACGGCCCTGGGCCTTGTAGGCCTGGGTTGCAGGTCTTGTTGTCTGTCTTTGTGCTCCTCCCCTTTACAGGTGCTGTTGATCAGGTTGATTGGGAGCGCAGAGTATTTGAACCTGGCTGTCTCCACCTTCTGTGTTGCCTCCAGCATCCACTCTGC
>NW_015115402.1:0-45466 GCF_001443285.1 Poecilia latipinna
CTTTCATAGTTATAAAGAACCATCTACACACAAAGTCAGTAAGGCTTCATTTATTGGAACCTATATGTATTTAATGAATCACCAAAAACAGCAGGAAGATGCTGTGAGGTCTCAAGTTTTACAGAAAATCTACCACAGGCACTTTATGCTATTGAGCTCATTACTGTCTAAACTTATTAACAATTAAATAAAAAACGAATCTCAATTCTTTTTGTTTTTGCTGCAATTCAGATGCTAACAAGTAAACATTGTTAATATGAGTATTGCACACACCCATAAATGTACGTATTTTTTTAACAACAGATAAGTTGGTGGCAGAATCATCAGACATTATCGTGACGTTACACAACTTCAGTTTCATTAGATACCTGATAGGAACTGTTCCTTCTCTCACTCTGATTATATTTCTTCCATTCATTACTATATTGCAGCAAGTCATCTATTTTACGACACTAAACCCATTAAAAAACAGAACAAAATAGATTTTCCATCTATATCTAAATACTTACATCGTTATGTATGCAGAAGTGGTTTTACTTTGTTCACAAAATCATATTTTGATAGAACTGACTGCTTTACGTGGCAGACATTTATTGTACGTGAGTCAAGAAGCTTCTGATATAATTTGGACTTGGGGAGCAGATTTCTCGGCACATAACAGTCATCTTGTCTGTCTGATGGGTAGTAACAGCAAACAAATTAAAAGCTCTGTGCAGCTTCCAACACTGGTGACATTTACCCATTGCCCATTCCTCTTATGACTGGAACATTTGCCATGCTACAATCTTCAGGTGTTATTGACCTTTATTTTTCTCTGCTGCTGTGCTGTGTTTGAACCCATGAGAAGTTTGGTCCAAAAGCTGTAGAGTTCACACAAGGGGAGGTCAGAGTACACTTGAGTCCTGTTCAGTCCGCTTTAATCAAACTCTGGTTCGTTTGTCTAGAAAGTCCGGTTTCTTTTTGGAGCTGTGATTGCACAATACAACTCTGATGCGGACCAAAACATGTCACTCTGGTCTGCCTGAAAACCTAGGTCTCGATTGGGTCGGATGTATATAGCTAAAACAAATGCATGAGTCTAACACTAGTGGGATCTTTAACCAAAGACAAAAGAGAAATCTTACAACCACTAAAATCTGACACCATTTTTGTTTCCGTTGAAGAAGGACGTTGTGCTCAGTGTCTTCTTCAGAGGTTTTCATGCAGCTTCCTTCAGAGGTTTTTGGTGCAGCGCCACCATAGGTGAGGGTTGGTTTGGTTCTTGTGAAACCAAACCGCAGCAGTTGAAAATTTAACAAATGTTACATTTATGTCCCAAATTGAACTGAGTCTAAAGTTACCCAAATTAATAAATGTTGTCTGTACACTACAGAATAGTCATACGGACATGGAAAACATTTATGTGCTTAATGTAGACAGTTTTTCTTTCTAATTTCTACAAATGTGTATATTTAGTATAAAATGATGTGTCACTCTCTGAGGACCTTTTTTGTAAATGCATTAAAGTTTAAGGAGTTTCAATATTTCTGCAAGACTTCCACAGGAAGTTAAGTGGCATCGCCTGGTGTTGCTTTGTTATAATGATTAATGACAGTACGGGAACATGACGTTAAAAAAAAAAAAAAAAAAAAAACATATCATGCTGTCGGCAGGGGATACAGACGAGAAGACTGTTTGTGAAGGTTCACAATGTTCTGCGGTCTTATCATTCCTGAACTAATTCCTTCTTGTTCATCCTCGGACTCCTAAGCGACAGAGTCGGGTTTCTAACGGCCTGCGGTCCGATCTGGGACTGTGATGACAGCGGACAATCCCATAATAGAGTTCAGCTCTTATTATCAACATGCTGTAAAACTGTATGAAGGAAATGGTCACGGACTAGCCTGGAACGCTGACCTATACGTTAAATCTGATGTAGCAATTGAGCCGCTATTCTATATAAATGAATGGAGAAATTGGAGGTGAAAATGGATAAAAATGAAATCCTGACAGTTATAAAACAATTCTGATATTCTGGAGATTTCATAGTAATATATTATTGAATAATTATTAAATCAATAAAAGGTAAGAATAGATTTAAGAGGCACTTAAATGCCTCTTAAATACATTTAAGAGGCATTTAATACTGTTATTACTGTTATTATCAGTAGTAGTTCCCAGTGTATTGTGGACAAAAATCCTGGCAAATGAGATTGTAAAATAAGAAAGAAATCCTCAAAATTGTTGGAAGACTAGCAACTTGAGAACCAGAATCGATCTAAATTTAGACATTTGAAACAACTCAAGCTGAAAATGTTTACAGCTGTGGGATACAACACAATGTTAGAATTTACTAAACATCTACAAGTCTGTCTGCTAATTCTGTCTGATGCTACGTTCCAGAGGCCACCAACCAGGTTCTTCCATATGAATTTTGCAATAATTCACAAACGGCTATGGGAACTGGGAAAGCAGATGGACGTAAGCTTCTGCGATGTCACTGCACAAATACAGCTGGTCGGTGGATCTTGAGCAGACTCCATCATCGGTGATGAGGCGGACTGATGCAGCCGGCAGCCTCTGCTAATGCGGTGTTTGTCAGGAAGTGGTTTGTGAAAGCAGGGAAGAGAACCAGGCTGGAGCAGGTGAGGCGAAAGCAAGAATTCAGCTGTACATCAAACCGTGCAGGGAATCACTAGGGCCTAACAGAGCACCAACTAAAATACAGGCAGGAGACAATCAACAAACAGAAAACAGCTGAAATCAAGGTAAGTCGCACAGAAACTAGGGGTAAATACGGCAAAACTGGCTGTAGAGGAGCAGAACACCTCAGTGTTAGCATAGCAACAAATTTAACACCAACCAATCCGACAGTCTCTTGTAAAAGCAGAGATGTTTATTATGTGCTAGTATAATGTTATACCCTATAAATGCAGCCATTTTTAGGGTGAATTGCTTTAAGTTGATACATCTAGCTCCACTATCCTGAGACGTTCCTCACTTTTCTACAAACTAACTGAAATATGTTTTTCTAGATCATCAGACCTTCCAAAAATTAGCAATCATGCAGCAAAAGTCCTTGTCTCTCACACAGGCAACACTTCACTGACGCATCTGTTCTTAAGCACATAGCTAATAAGATGCTCCATCACAGGTTTTTTATTTTTAATTTTATTCAACCAACACCACATGAAATCCTTACTGTGAAGGACATTCTTTAATTGTGGGGTTCTTGCTGTGCACATACTCAAATTCTGAAGTTAAACGCTCAACATGACTGGAAAACCATCAAAACATATTTACCTCTGTGTATCCTGTTTTTATCTGCAACTGCATGAAATGGTAAGATGAAATAAAAAAGAAACAACAACAAAAAACAATGTCATTCACACCAAAGGTTGCCTCTGTAGCGAAACACTCAAATGTTCCTTGAACAAACTTGGTGCCAAAAGTTGATATGAGCGGTCATTATTGAACATGGTCTCTTGCTGCCCTCTAGAGTACCACTTTACCTCCCACCCACACACACACACACGCACACACACACACATTTATTACAACACACAGATTAATGTGCATTCCTCGATACATTTTAGATGTCCAAAATTCTAAAGGAACAAGTTGAAACTGAGTTATATCAGATTAAACTCAAATAGTGTTTTAGGTTAAATACAGTTGCAGCACCTGTGCACCCTGAGGGCCGTTAGCAAGTGTGTGTACTGGCAGGACCGTCCTGGTTGGTAAAAATAGTAAGAGTTGTAGCAGGGCATATGTACAAATCATATTGATAGTGTTGAGGGGCATTTTGATCATTTCTATCTTTAGATTGTGAAAGTTTTGCCTGTTGCACTAAATGAAGGAATTGTTTCCATGCATCAAATGCTTCTTCATAAATATGAAAACATTAATAGGCTGTTTGTGCTGCCAAAAAGGATCTTAAGAACTTGATGAATTAATTTAGTTCAGCAGTCTGCAGACCTTTTGTAACCAGGCCATAAAATGCTAATGTTTTCTAAGTACAAATCAATGAATCCTGAAACAAAAAGACACTCTTTTTGTAGGTAAATATGTACATACATGCATAAAGAAAAAATAAATAATAATAATTTAAAAAAGTATTTTGCACAGCTGATTGAAGGATGTCATGTAATTATTGTGGTTTGTTTTTATTCAGACATTCCTTAAATGTTGGAATTCTGAGTTGGAAAGTCAAAGAATCTGATATTCTCAAAATCCAAAATGGCTGCCTTGACTATAAAATGTAGTGACAGATTAAAAAAAATGTATTACTTACATTTCTGACAGTTTATTTCTTGTTTAGTCATTCACACTCACTTAGCAAACATGTTTTTGGTTTTGAAGATGCCAAATAAAGAGAAATACAGCATTAGCTTGCTTTGCTAGCTGTAGTTAGCCTTCGCTGTGGCTTCTGACACAATGCGAGTTGATTTGTTGTTTTCTGTTTTATAATTCTGTAGCTTTTTTTTTAGTATGGCTTATTCTCCTTACAATGTTTTTATTTTGGAGTAAAATGAAAACATTATAAACTAAAACCGAAACTCACTTTTATCTCTCTGCATTGTATAGCATTTTGGTTAAAACTACTCCACAGAGAATAGTTTGAGAACTCCCAGGATGAAGCAAAGCAGCAAACCAGGAACAAGTGCTGGTTGCGTTCATTAGTTCAACACCAGAATTATTTGTTCAACTTTACGCTAGAAATAATCAGTACCTACATTTCTGTTGAGTACCACTGAAGGTAAGAACACAGTTACCACCAGTGGTGCCACTGTGGAACCACGTATTTAGTTGAATGTTCTGGATTTACTGCTCTGAAACAGGGATCGACGACAGGTTATGGTGAAAATTGTAACTTTTAAAAACAACTCTGTATGTATTTCATACAGTAGACCCTATCCTCTGTTACCTGATGAAGACTTGCTGGAGCTAGTTGTATTTTCACCAAAGTACTCAGAGGGGTTAACGAAAGTCTAGGAGTAGCTCCATATTCCTCCATTGTTCTGGCTGAAAGTCCTTGAAACATGACGGTGCCTGCGGTCTCTCGCTCTGCATAGCTATGCGGTGATGTCTCCATCAGGAAGGCGTGTAGCGAGCTGCTCCTGTGATCCGTTTAGTGTCAGCAGAACTCCTCCACATTCCCTCAGGTAAGCCTCTGTCAGACTTCAGACAGGTAAGGCAATATTAAGAATAACAAAGCACAAGCAGTTTCGCAGGGTTCCTCCTTGAGGCCATCAGGGAGGCACTGTGTTTTCACTCCAGACCTGTCAGATTCTGGAGATGGACTTATGGAGATGGATAAACCCCAGAAGCCGAATGACAAACATCAGAAGTTCATCCTTGCTCCTTTGTTTAGTGGAAATTTCTGCCCGTCTTCCATTATATGAACTGCATGGGAAAAGTATGCTCTTTGTGCATTTAGTAAAATGTGTTTTATTGGGATTTATATGGTGAACCAACAGTAACTACTGTATATTTGTTAAATGGGGCCTTTTATGAGAAATTCACATTTGGCACGTTTTTGTGCTTCCATTTGGGTCTAAAAACAGAACAAGTTCTTAAAAAAAAACATCCAACCATTTTTTAAGTTCATTTGTGTCAGTATCTGGAAAATGAACTGTTTTAAAAACCAATCAGCAGGCAGTGCCCCTCACATGGCAACCCCAGCGAAACCCAGCCCGTTACATAGCAACCCAAGCAGAGCTCCAGCACATTTGGCCAGTTGGTTTTATGTACAATGGCAAGTGTTTTGTCGTCGATTTACCATCTAGAAACCACTTGCTGCAATCTTGTTGGATGTGCGGGAGACTCAACTTCTGCTTTTCAAAGGTGTACGGTTATATAATTGCGCATCTGTTTGCAGCCATTTCCACGTGTGAATGTAAACAATTTCTATTGATGATTTTTTTTTTTTTTAATAACTCAAGTTCAGGGAGACTGTAGAGAGCCTATGTGAGCAATCATTTTCTAATCTTAAATTCTCAATTGGATTTATGTCTGGAATTTTACTGGGCCATTCTGGAACATAGATATGCTCATATTTAGCCCATTCTGTTGTTGCTCTGGCTGCATATTTAGCACAACTTTCCTGTTGGAGGGAGAACCTCTAAGTCTCTTTCTTGTCCCCACTGAAGAGAACTATCCACATAGTATGATGCATCCACCACCATGTTTCACCAAAGGGATGATGTTGGTTCTCCAACACAATTTGGATTTGTCATGTGGGCCATGTTTGCTGTACTTCACCACAAATGCCTTTCAGACTCTATTTTTCACATAATTTCAAGAAAACCATGTACATTTCCCCCCCATCATGCACCACTTTTTGTCGGGTATCGTTGAGGCAATGAGAGCAAATATACCAAAACAATAACCTGGTTATTAACTTTGTTTCAGAGAACTGTTGACAGAAACATCGTGAGCGAGTCTGTTTTTCCTTTTCCGACTGGCAGCTGAGTGGTCGTCCAGCGAGGTGTCAGACATCCTCTCGGGTCCTCGGGCCATCTGTTTGCGGCCCTGCTTTAGGAGAGGATATCTGCGGCCGTTTTCTGCCTAATTAGGTCCAGTAAACAGGCACTCATCAAAAAACAGCTGCTGCGCTCCCTATTAAGGCACAAACACACACTTAGATGCACGAGGACACTGAAACAGACGGGTCGCAGAGATAAAGCCGCACAGACTGAACAGTAATGAGCGTCAATGATCAGTTCTGGGGGTGAACTCACCTTCATAACCCGCTGTTTGCCCAATTCCCGAGGGCCTTCCTATGATAAAACAACTTTTTTGTTTTGGAGTTGAATACAATTGCAATGTCATATACCCATGTTTTTGAGCATGTTCTCGTGTTGGCATTGACGGAATATTTACCACATTATCACCTCGGGGGAAAAAAACCCCAACAAACAAACCCAGGGAACACGATGGTGTGAACAATCATATGCCTAATAGGACAATTATGGCCCTGCTCCACAGAAGATCAAAACAAGCCAACAGGAAGAGGGGAAAAAAAAAAGTTGCATTTCCACATCAGCCTCCTTGTTTGCGATTTCACACAACAAAGTAAACTGTAAACTGGAGGGAAATATACTTAACCACACTGGATGCTTGCCAAATTTCCATAGGGCATTAGCAGCCAACTGGTGCAGGCTCATTAAAGAGCACAGAAACCTATAACCATTAAAAGGCCATTAGGCAGCATGTAATTTTGTGGAACTAAATGGCGGAGAGTAATCAAAAGCACATGAAGCCCAGCTGGGCGACTGGGCAAACTGTTTCGATTAGGGAGGAATCCATCATCTACAATGGCAGCTATTTGGGGGGTCAATTTTCCCGTGCGCTCCTTTCTTTCCCTCTGTCACTTTCACTCTTCCTTGGATTCTTTGCATGAAGTTTTCATGTTCTCCGTCATTAGGATCACTGCAGATACGACGGTGCTGGAAGTGTGCAACAGGCGAAATTTCTCTTTATTAAGTGATCGTAAGAAAATACCGTTCCAGTGTATGCAGTTGCCTAATCCTTATGGCAGCTGCAGAAAGTTCTTCCAGGACCAAAGTACAGAAAAAAAAAAAGTATCATAACCTCTACTTACCATTTTCATATTTTCCCTCTCCCCTCGGGGGGATTGTTTGATTGCATCAACCGTATAAACTAAAGTGACATCATGCAGCAAATACAATATAATTTTCACCCCAAGAGACAGAGTTGAAGAAAAAGGCAACAGCCCGGGGCCTTGTAAAAGTTGTGTGAAATTTTCAGCGCGGCTCCCTGTAGTGGAAGACGGCGTTCCAAGAATAAGTTTAGAGCATGTACGATGTCATTAGGCCAGTCAAGTCTCATTGTGCTCAGGCTGCCGAGGCCGTTGTGACAGACCAGACTCTGATTAGTCAAACCTGGAGAGAATTTGGACAGAGTTGCCTGTCATGGGTTAAATCGAGTGCATGCGCCTTTGACATTGGGTAGGATCATTGTGTCTTTGTCAAGACTTGAATGTTTTGAAGTATAATTTTGTTCTGCCAAGACAGAATGCAGCAACTTTTTGTTGTCTTTGTCTTATTTGACTTTCATTGACTTTATGAAGTATGATTTCATGAAGTTTTAGTTTGTATGATTTAAAGCAGCAATGTTTGTACTCGGTACAAAGGTTTCAATTCATTGTGGATTTTCTCTTTCCACATTTGAACACACATAATTAATGTTTATGGACAAAGGCTTGTCCTTTGCCACAGTTGCATGCCATTTGTAGCCATCAACATGTGTCTGATGTATTTCTAGTGGCATATTTAGCCACTATTATTGGCAGAATTGGTAGGTTTCCTGTTACAGACCCAGTTACCAAGGTTAGTCCACTGAGATTAAGGTTCGGATTCTGAGGCAGCCGTTCCAGAAGGTTAATCTTAGCCAGCTTTTGTCCAGGTTTTACATCGTTTTGGGATCAATGTCCCATTGGAGCAATTAGTTGAGACCAGGTTTATCAGACCCTAAACAGACATTCATGGACAACCCAAGAACCCAACCACCAAGGCCCAGGCTCACCACAAGAGGAAACCTTCACTCGGTAGATGAGTTTCCAATGCAAACGTGTGCAAATCTTTGTTCACATTCAGCTCATGTTGGAAAAAAAACGAAATTTCTTTCAATTGTGGTGTTTCCATTAAATAGGAAATTAAATGAAAGTCCAATCATTCACTAATTGCACAAAATGTGAACTAAAAGCAACTGAAGCTCAAAGGTGAAGAATGCATTTATGAGACTTAAGAAGCTCAGAGAATATGCCTTTGCGCCCAGTAATAATGTGTTGTGCGATTTATTTTGCTTTTGCTTTTTTCGAGTTGATTTTTTGTAGGAAACACCACAGACTACAATGGACAGAAACAGATTTCAGTCCTAAGAAATCATCAGGCACTGGGAGCAGATTCCAGGCTAAGCAATGCAGGATTTTTCTTTCAACAGCTCATTTGCTGCTGCAGCTCATCCATCTGTTTAAGCAGGATAAAATCTGTTTAGCATGTTGTCTAATCTCCACAAAAAAAAAAAAAAAGAAGTTACAGAACACCATCCACTCCACTGAGGAGCTGAAATTTGACACACACATTCAAAGCATGAGTGTCTTGGTTTTTTATTTGTTTTTATTGTTTGAAGGATAAATTTGATTCAGAAAACAATAGCAGCAAATCCAGGTTTTTCCCGCCGAGCGATCCGGTTAAACTCGGCGTGCCGCAGTTTGTAGTGACGAATGCTTCCTGCCATCAAACATGCAAATATATTCAAGGTCTTGAAGCGCATTTCCAAGATCCAGGCTCTTAATCTAAAAGAGTGCCCTGAAAAATTTGTTGGAATGCAAAATTTACCCCAGAGTTTTTATTAGCTCATTATGTGGAGGACAGATGTTGCAAATCCGACTCAATTAAGCTGATTTCATTTGTTTTAAAGAGTCACTGACTTCAAGCCAAGACTTCAATATGCAGGGCCAGTTAATCTGGGAAATGAAGGAGAGAAAGGGAGTCTTTCCCTCATAAAGGTGCTCAGCGCCTTTGCAAAGGAAAGCAGAGTCGGCGAACACATTTCATTATTGTGCATTTTATTGCACTCGTTTAGGTTTCAATGTGATGATCGTTTCAAATGTTGCTTAGAAAGTTTTATACTGTAGCTCCAACAAAAGTTTCTTCCTCCAGGCTTCTGTCCTTGTTAAGCACTCCTTGTATTGCCATGAATAAATATCTATCCGTCCGTCCATTACTTTTATCAAATATATATATGGTCATTTTTACACAGTCTGTGCAAATTCATGTTTTTTGGGGGGCGGGGGGAAATCTGCCATATTGCTGTAAATAACAAACAACCAGCATCACAACTGCAGCTTGTTACATAGAAATTACTTGAAATAAACACTACATGCCCAAACTTGGCGATAACTTAGACAATTCGTTTCAATAAAAGTTTTTCCTGCAGAATAGCCGCTGGGGGTCACAGGTGGTAAAATCCGTCCTGATGTTTTCACTAAAGGATTTCTCCGACCAGATATGTTGCCTGAATGTGATTTAAATTGGGCCTGTTAGTTTTACAAACTCCAAACACAAAGCCTGGGATTTTGCACCTGTTTGTTTTAGGCTAAAGTGGAGATGACTACAACTTGGAGCGAAAACCTGCTCACATCTGCTGGACTTGGTGAAGATTTTGGTGGAGATGTTTTTAATGCGAAGCAGATAGTACTACTCACCAAAACATAAAAATAAAACCAAAAGCACAGCTTTGCAAATATGACATGTTTGCTGCGGATAAATGGTTGAAACAATGCAATTTTTATAAATGCTTTTTCAACTTTTTTGCTACTTCTGGCCCTTGACTTGTTTGCAAAATACTTGAATAAGTCACACCACCACAACCAGAGAACATCTAAAAACACTCAAGTCTAAAATAATAACACCGGCTTTGTTTTTTAATGATTCCACAGCGGTGTGTGCTTCTCACACTGCACACACCGCTACATGCTACAATCAGGTGGTGCAACTTTGCACAGCTCCATGATAAAAAAAAAAAAAAAAACCTGATAGCTGGACTGCACAAGTCGGCTAATTATTTCAAATGTTCCACCGGTAATAAATAGTGGGGGATGGGAGGTGAACATGGCAACTCTGAGCTCATTAGTGGCTTGCCGTTGAAGAAAGTTTGGCACTTCAGATGATTTCTGACCGTTTGAAATTAGAATTTGTTGAGTTTCATTAAATCCAAGCAGAAAAATAGGAAGCCTTCATCAAGATGAATGCAGGCAGAGTGAGGTGTTTAGCTAATTTTCAGTTTAGCTAAACTAAAATGTGCATGTTAACTCTACTGTGAGGTTATGTGCCTGGATTCAGAGCTCAAAAAGAAAAACTAATACAAGTCACAAACTCACACGAAGAACATTTTGTTCTCTCACCATCCAGAGGAAAAAATAAATTAAATTAAAATTAATTATTTTTAATCTGACTCTGAAAGAAACCTGCCTCTCGAGTTTTTAAATTATGATTCTGTGACTTAACACCGGCAACAGAAAAGAAACTCCCCTGTTGTTTATGGGCTGTCAAAATATCGCATGTAGCAGTAGAAACCTTTTATCAGCAGCTGAAGTGTGGTGGGTTATTATTTTAGGCAGTGTGTTGTTCCCTGGCTAGAAAAAAAAAGTCATGCAAGATTTATCAGTGTTGTTTAGATTGAAATGTTATTTTACTGATAGACTGACTAAAGGATTTCAGTGTTTGGGGGATTATCAGAGTAAAATAATGTTAGAAGTGATTATCTTTTCTGCAGACACCAAGATAAGACTTGAGGCTCCCAGGAAACAATAGCAAATAAATGTTTGAAATAATTTCAAAGGATTTTGCTCACATTTAAATATATAACACTGAAAAAGTTCCAAGCTAATGTATCATGGAGGCCTTAGTCCTCAGCGCGGACGCCGCAGGTTCAATTCCCGGCCTTTGCTGTATGTCTACCTCCTTCTCTCATTACCCACTTTCCTGTTAATTCACAATCAAATAAAGGCCACTAGAGCCAATAAAAGCTTTAAAAGCAAATATAACATGTTTCCAATGTTTTTAATCACAGTACAAAAGGTGTGGTTCGTCGTCGCGAACGAAGCCGCAAAATTAGGTCCTGCTTTCTTGTGAACTTTGAAAAATGCTTAATGTGTGTAAGAGACTGATTTATTACTACTGGAGTGGCGTGTCACAGTAATTAAGGCAACCGCAGCACAAAACTGCATTAATGAGCGGCAAAGTCATGAAAATAAATCAGATGAAAAACGGCATGATGGAACACAACAAGATCCTCCTACATCCTTGTCGCTGCTTGTTTGAGTCTCGGCATCCGTGTTGGCGTCCGTCGTAGCTCGTTGATCGACTGAAACGCTTCAGTCAAAAGTCTGTCTGATTGAGAATGCTTCAGAATCCATGTTGGAATCCGGTTAAAGTAGTTTGTTTAGTAAAATGTTTTCTAAAGCCACCAAATCATCCTGAAAATCACATCTCTGTGTCAGTAAAAAAAATGATTTTATCAATTGATGTAATGAAGGAGAGGAGGCAGGGCAAATTACAGAGAGCAGAAATACATTACAAGAGTTAGAGTGAAATGTAAGCATCACATATGAACAAAAATATCAACGTTTACATTTAAAACAAATAAGACATTATAAAAATGGACTGATCACTGACATGTATGAGTAAGCTGTAGTGAGTAATAAAGTTCTCAGTGCTGATGACCCGATGGATCCACATGGTTCTTACCTGACAAGTAACTCTGAAATGTATTTAAGCCCAAGACCATTTAGTGTCCTATAGTTTCAAAATCTCCCCATTTCTTTATGGACAGCAACGTAAAACTAGAGAGCCAGTGCAGAGATTTAACTACTAGTGTGATATGATCCATTTTCCTGCCACTGGTTGGGACTTTGGCAGTGAAATTTAGGATAAGCTTTGGAGTTAAATTATTTTTTTTCAGACATCAGTTGAAAAGAAAAAGCATGCCCCGATTTTTCCATGTCCCTTTTCCATGAGCCCTTTATTCTAGCAAAGTCTTTATGATGCAGTCCACATCATAAGGATGTTAAACTGTCTGTGTTCATAGTGACAGTTAAGTCTGTTGCACGCTTCATCTTTTTGGCCTTATTTAGTTTAGTTGTGGCACATTTTGAGAAGTAAAACCAGTAATTTGTGTCTTTTTAACTCTGATGGTGATGTGTGGTCATAGTTGTACTATATAAATAATAAATGGAGCTAGATGGCTCAAATTATATGCTAAATAAAAGTGGACAGAGAATACAGCCTTGAGGAACCCCACATCATTATGTTCATTAGGTTTTATAATTTACAATTGGTATAAAGTAAATTTCAACTCTCTTTAATAACTATAAAAATGAATGTTTTATCAACAACTGGGTCAGTGTAGCACGAAAATAGGCATAAAATAAAAGAAACGGGCCACAACAAAAATATGTCCTGCCTTTATATTAAAAATGTGAGTTTTCCACAGTTCGTTTCCAATATTAAGATAAATGGCAGCCCGCTCTCACTTATATATATTAAATCAGCTGTGCGGCAGGCTCACTCTTGGATGTTATGGACTCCAGCCACATTGTTGATGATGTTCAAGCAAAACAGTGCCGTTCCATCCGTAAATTAAAAAGAGTTCATATTTCACAGTCCTTAGCTTAGTGCTGGTATTATGTGCAATGGAACAACTCTGTCTTCTCGGCTCCTCCTGCCCCACCGCCACCCTTCACCTCTCCGCCTCTTCAACAATGTCTAAATGGTGTGTCCCTTGGCTGTGTCAGGCACTTAAGCCCCTGACTAGTCTGATTTACAGGGATGAAAAAGGGGGAGTTAAGATGTTAGTCGATGAGCTACGGCTATGCTATGCTTTCAGCCCTGTCCTCACTCCACTGTAATAGCATTTTACAGCCGCCCGACAAATCTGCCCCTCCATCTTGTTCCGAGTTTGACACGAACAGGAGCTGAAGCCAAAGGCGGAGCGAAGCCAACAAGATCCTTCTGTCCCAGACAAGTACAGACAGCCAGCGTGGCAATCAGTCACAGGACAGGGAAAAGTGAAAACATTACCTGACCTTACTTGGAACTCTAATGTTTACTCGATGTCAGCAAAGTCCACTCGAACGGTTTTATTTTGGGGTCATTGCTGCCCCCTTTTCTCAGCGGACAGCAGTGAAGTTGAAATGGGCAACCTGCAAAAGAAAAAAAAAAGCATTTCATAACGTATTAAGGCCCTGAACTGTTATGCACATTCAGATGTATACTGTACGTAAACTAAACTGAAGCAAGATGACTCCAATAATATTTCTTCATATTTCGCTTCCAAGAAACCAGGCTTTCCTATAATCTTCGAGACGTGTCCTGGAAAAATATTTCTCTTGTCTTTCTGGTCGTTTTTCAATGTTCTTCTTTCAGCGTTAGCTTCTTTTCGGCTCTACCTCAGGGTGTTCTTCAGACATTAGGAAAATAAGCAAGAGGACATTTTCAACTGTTTTTTGAACTAGAAAACTGTCTACATACTCCTTATTTTGTAATTTGCAGCATACCTTGAAACATCTGTGGACTGAGTCTTTAAAGTATCTTGAAAGTAAAAGCATTTTATGCTTGAATCATGGAAACTGTTGATGCTACAAATAGCTAAGATAATTTTTTTTTATGTATTCTTAAGTTAAATTTAGCCAAAATCAGGATAGATTTGAGCTCATAACAAATAAACCTCCTCGAGTAAGAACTTATTGATGATCTTCTGGAACCCCATCATGTCCTCACACTTTTCTTTAATGGCTTTCTCAACAGAGCCGTTCCATATTTGTACATCAACCCCGCTCGGCAATAAATGCACACGACAATAAAAGGCCTCAGTGTGCAGCCATGCGCTCTATTACATCTGGAGCTAAAAACACAGAAACCCAATATCCGGAGTTTCCTCTTAGTTTGATGATATTCCCACCATGTCCTGGAGTTCAACCTTGGCTCCATCACCATTTTCGGTCAGGACAGAACGGGTGAGTGGATGAGCAGAGACGTATATTCCATTACTGGAGGTGGGCGGCAAGTAAGTAAGGGAGGAGCAGGAGGGAAAAGAAGTTGTGGGGGTGGAAAAGGAGTTAAGGGAGAGCTAGAGATGGTGGGTGATAAATGGGTGTTTGGTAAGGAGAGGGGAGGAAGTGGAATTTCTGGTCTCTAACTCTTCATGTTAAGACTTACAGAGGCAAAAACGAAATGTCTGCATCACTTTAAGTGGCTTTACCTCACAAAGCAGCACACTCGCTGTTCAACCTATCGAAACCAATAATCCAACGAATGTAAATGCTTTTCATCTGACAGTGATCTTCAATAAAATAGAATATGCTTTTCAACAAATCTCGTTTGTAAAACTAAAAGTGCCCTTTGAAAATAACACTTTTCATTAAGTCCACATGCCTGTTTGAAAAAAGTTTGTTACTTTAAAAAATGTTGGCTGATCGTTTGTCGATCGGGTTTGTTCTGCTTGTCTCTTTACTGTGTGAGATTGAGCATTGGAGGGTGGACAGATGAGTGAGCACTATGTGGGAGCCACAGGTAGGTGTTCTCCCTGAAAGACCAGTCGAGGAGCAGCAAGGAGACCAAGATACCAGGAGGGATCCATTAAACAGGAGAATCTGTGTGGAAACAACGCTGACGACCTCGGAGAATCCCTTGGAGAGGGACCGCCTACAAGGAAGGAAAAGACTCAAGGGGTAAGAGTAACAAAAGAGGTTTTGTAGAGCACTACTAAAGAACTAGGCAGTTACCACAAGCAGTAAGTTAACAATCTGGATCAGGAAATCCACTCTTCTATAAATACTGATCCTTAATGAGGGCTGATGAATCAGCTGGAAGCTGCACCCACCAATCATATCTTGAAGAGGAAGGTGAGAGAACAAACACCAACAAAACAGAAGACAAGTCTGTGGATACAATAATACCACACCCCCCAACAATCAAAAATAAGAACAGAGTCAAGAATAGACGAATGGACAAACAGGGAACCCAAGAATGGTCCTCCGAACCATAACTTGCCGAGTCCACCAAGAAGTGGAGGCCTTGACTCCGAGGACTGACATCAATGATGCTCTGAACAATCAAGGTGGGATTACCATTGATGACTGAGGTGGGAGGAGGGGCATCAGCTGGAAGGCACAAAGAACTGGAGTGGTTTGATCCATGAAACTTGATGGAAGACATGATCGAGACGAAGGTGGGACGGATGTTTGAGATGAACAGCAGAAGGACTGATGGCGGACTAAATGACATAAGGAGCCACAACGCTTGGAGAAATCTTTGAAATGGGCCTTTATGGGAAAATCTTTAGAAGAGACCGAAACTTTTTGGCCTGGAATGTCAGTTGGATCTCAGATGCATCTGCAGTCAGAAAGCATTTTATTCTGGGCAGATGTGCTGTTAAGTGTGGTTCTGTTCTGGTACCAAATCCTGCAGCACTTTTTGAGGTGAGTTCTCACAGAAGGGATGGTGGAGTCTGAAATGAAGAATGAAAACTCAGGGAAGTTTCAAAAGGAGAGTAAGTTGGGCGTTTGGGCATATTCGATTTAAGTGAAGACTTCAGGAAGTTGGATTGGTGGCACAAACACAGAGGAGGCATTTTCCAGTTCCTGGCTTAAATGTTTGCACTGACCATTGGTTTGTGGATAATATCCAGAGGTAAGTCTTGTTTTGGATCCGAGAGTGGTGCAAAATTCTTTACAAACCTGGGAGATAAATTGGGGTCCTCGGGTCTCTTTAAGGATGCTGTGAAGCCAGAAGGCATGCGAATAAAGGATTCTGGGTGTTTCTGAGGCTGAGGTAAGTTTATTGAGGGCAATGAGATGGCAAGCCTTAGAAAACATGTCAATGAAGGTAAGAACAAGAGTCTTGTTTTTAGAAACAAGTAGACCAGTGACAAAATCTAGTGAGATGTGGGACTGAGTCTGACTGGTAATGGAAAGACGTTGAAGTAATTCCACAGGAGGTTGGGAAAAGATCTTACCTTGAGCAAAGGCGGTGCAGGCAGAGACAAAGCTGGTGATATCCTTATTAAGAGATGGCCACCAGAAATGACAACGGAGGAAGCCACTAGTGTGGCTAACTCCAGGGAGACAGGAGAACCAAGAAGAGTGAGTCCACTGGAAAACCTGGTATTGGACTTTAGACGGGATGAAGAGGCAGATGGGGAGACCTCCTGCAGGGTCTGGTTCCTCCTCTGTGGTGCTTTGAATACGTTTTTCTAAGACCCCTAGTGAGATTTCTCATGCTGATGCCCTCCAGAGAATCAGTTCTCCTCAGATTCATCTGGAGAGAACTGTCGGGAGAGTGCATGTAGTTTTATGTTTCTGGAATTTGTTAAGTGATGTTGACATTGAACCTGGAGAAGAACAAGGGATTGAGGCTTTCAGCGTTCTGAGAAAAGGTTGTTGTGGTCAATCCAGACTATTACAGAAATATCTGTTCCTTCTAGACAGTGCCTCTATTCTTCTAGGGAATGTTTTTTGGCTAGATCTTAATCACGAACATGGTGGTGTTTGTCATCTTCAGGAGACCTTTAGAAGAGAACAGTTACTAAAGCCTGGCAAACAGTAGGGGTGTTACAGAGTCCAAATGGGATTACAAGAGACCAAATGGCCCATGTGTGTTTTAAAAGCCGTTTTCCATTAATTACCTTCTTGGACTAAGTGGTGGACATTGCGCAGGTCCACTTAACAGAAGAATGATACTTTCTGGATGGGTTGAAAAGCTTCTGAAATCAAGGGAAGAGAATATTTGTTTTTGATCTTTATCTGTAATCAATACAGGGTCAAAAGTTTTATCCTGCACCCACCGGTGATGAAGAGGACCAGAATATGCCAGCATTTAGGGCCTCGTCGATATATTTCTCCATAGCTTCCCTCTGTGGATGAGAAAGATTGTACAGGGTGGCCCACGAAAAAGTAGCCCGCGTTACTGTAGTATTACTGGCAGCCTTCCATAAAGAAAGAAAGAACTTGAAATGCCAAAATCTTTACTCACTCTTTACAGAAAGTGCTGGAAATGATGCCCTTGTGTGTCAATGCAGTTTTGGGCACCTTAGCATATTGTCATATACGTGGCGCAACTCTGGGGCACCAATGCTCTGAATTGCATTACGAATATTGTCTTTCAACTGCTGTAAAGTTCTTGGGTTATTAGCGTAAACTTTCCTTTCAAATTGCCCCATAGATAAAAGTCACAAGTTGTTAAGTCCGCCGATCTCGGTGGCCACAATCCTTTGGTGACAATCCTGTCTTCTGTAAATGCCTCCCGAATTCGTGCCAGTGACACGTGTGACGTGTGACAAGTCACGCCGTCCTTTTGGAAGAAGGCATACTCGCGTTCTTCCAGCGTCAACCGTCCGTACAATTCCTGAAAAATTCTCATGTACACTTTCGTGTTCACTGTTGTCTCAAAAAATATGGGACCCACAATATCCGAGTTCCAGACACAACACACCAGACGCCAACTTTCTGATCGTGAAGAGGTTCCTGATGAATCTCAATCTGGCAATATGATGCCTCCTTTGTCGCCATTTCCCCAGAATAACAGAACCCTAGGGGCGGGGAAGTGTGATGTAAGCGTTGTCCCCCAATAAATTGGTTGAAGGGTTGACCTGACAAGGTGCTACGGGGAATGATTCACTCGGCGCGCCACTCTGGCAAGAAGGCGGGCTACTTTTTCATGGGCCACCCTGTAAATAACCTTAACCCAGGAGGAAGAGGGGTGCCAGGGAGTAAGTCAATGACTGATTTTGCACCGCAGGTTGCAGGTTGTTAATGGCTGCAAGTGCACACTGAAATGGTTCTTGGCAGAGAGAGGTGTCTGGGATGTTCTTACTGGTAGTGAAGAAGATTATGATTCAGGAGACAGGTAAGCGCATCCATTTTGAATGACCTGTAAAACAGTCAAAATAGTGAGTGCCTTCAAATCAAGACTAAAACCCCACCTGTTCGTTCACTTAAGATAACATTAGACTTTTACACTTGAAGCAGCTTATGCAAGAGAGTGTTTAGTTCAACCAAAGTCAGACATCATCAGAACTCATTGCAAACATGCTTAGAAGCCATATTTACTTTTTTCTTCTTCTCTTCTTTCATTTATGTTTAAAGATACACATTTTTCTTTGTTTTTTGGATAGAAATATGACTTGTTGTGATCTGACTCCATTTAGAAAATAAAAAATAACTTAACCTTTAAGGGCGATTGGGGCGTCCACTAATAAAATGGTAGGGAAAACACTTCTGTGCAAAACGGGGGTGCAATATAAACGACACACATGGTTCACGAACGTGACAGCCCTTGATGATTCATTTCATCACATTAACAACGACGAAGGTTTTTGGACACAGCGACACACGCCAGAAGAGAAGAAACAGAGCGGCAGCAGCTTCACCAGCACCGAAGCTCGGCCGTTCCGCCAACATTTATTGCTGAATGCATAACAGTTTTACGTGACAGTTATGCGTTTATTAACCCCGCATCTGTTTAAGCACAAGGAATTGGTGACAACTGATGATGTAATGGCTTCAGAGGGTGTCCGATTTTACGGCGGGATATTTTAAACGGTACTCTGTGAGACCTTGAGTCAGCGTTGATGGGTAGGGAGCGTACTAGAAAATGGGTTTCAGCTTCTGCAGCTACATCTTTTGTCGGGCGTACACCAAGAGGAAGGAACAGACTACCAGAATATATCGGAGAGTGCAAACTACACATTTAAAAAATAATAAACTCAAGCATTGGCTGAAAGCAAACCAGTTATGTACCCATTCATAATGTCTTGTATCGTGTTTTTATCCTCCTTCTGTTTGATGATTAGCTATTGCTTGTGTAAATGTTTTCTTGATGTTATTTAATATGTGTACTGTGTTCTGGACTGTGATTTGTATAGTCAGGTGTTTTGTTTTGTCTGCCTAGTATGAAATTTAGCTATTGTGCTAATTTCTGCATAATTACACTGCTATGGATTATGGTAGTGTTGAGTAATGTGCACTGTCCTAATCAAAAAAATCCAATTAATTTAAATCAAAACTTAGTTTTGTGTTATATGAACCTGCAAAATGTGTCCCAGTTTCCCAAAATACCACAATATCGCACTGACAAATCACAGAAGAGGGATATTAACAAACCTACAGTTATTATTGTAATCAAATCCCCATTTCAGAACAACCGTAATGAAGCATAATTGAATTGAATTGCATTGAGACACGTAAACAATGTAAAACAGATTTTGTTTTTGCATGTCAAAGTAGAAGCTTGCCCCAAAACGGTGGCCTCTTTTTCAACAGAGGTCTTCTCTGCTGCTGTGTTTTTATTTATATCCTCAGAAAGGAGAGAAAGCTGAGTCCATGAGGGAGAATGATACCTCTCACCCAACCACCCACCCAGCACATACCAGGACACTGCACACCAGAGATGTCCAGCATCTGCTGCAGGCCCCGGCACGCCAGGCTCATATCCACAAACACCTCATATATTCTAAACACACACACATACATCCGCACACAGCGGCTCCTTATGCTGTATCTAAATTAGCATCTTGACTTAAGTTGACTCCATCTGAGCTGGATTTTTTTCCATTTTCCTCTTTTAAGCCTGATGAAAATGTAGATATATGGACGTTGCTTGCTCTTAAATGAGCGACTCTTATTGAAATCCACTTTGTTTCGGCTGGAAAAGAACATAACTTGTTGAGAAATGCCATAAATGCAGAGACAACTATGCAATGGTGTCAACTGAACAATGTTGATGATTGTATTTGTCAGAGTAGCATAATAATTCAGACAGAAGGTAGTCCTTCCATTGCATCAAGTTGCAACTCTTTCCACACCAAGTCTGATTTATGCCAGCAAAACAAAACATTTTAACATGAGACGTTGCAGTCACATGTGAAAAGATGCATCTTAAAAACAGAGAAGGATCTAGTGTTTAATCTAATCAGTTAATCAGCAAATCTCATCTTAATTGTTTTTGGCAAAATCACTAATGACAAAAAAAAAATGGTAAGTTTATTTAATCAAGGACAGCACATAAGACAATACATGATAAAACAAACTGTTTTGTACAAATGTCGAGGCTTTTTGGCGTATTCACATGTTTGAGATGTTAGTTTGTCTTTTCTGTTTGGAAGGCCTGGGAGCGAAGAGCTTTTGCGTCAAAGCATGTTTGCTAAACTCTCCTCACTCTTAAACTAGAACAATATGTTCATGTCAGTCGGGTGTGATATTAATGAAGAGCTCTTGGAGGATCTGTGATCCTGTGAGCCAATTTCTCCCTCAAAGTCCGTGGGAACTTTGCTGCTGTCCATGACATAACAAACAAACCCTTTGAATTACCATAAGACTCTAAAGATTCAGTATACATGAGAGCTAAAAGTATATCACTATTGGCTGTCAAGTGGCATAGAGATCCAGAACACAGTGAGTATGAATGCATTTTTACAGATAATTAATGTTGATGCCGCCGGCAGATGATGATTTGGTGCTGATTTCATGTTATGGTGGAGTTTTTGTGCTCTTATCTAAACTCTTCTCAATAAACAGAGTGAGAGAAGTACACCCTGTCCATGTCAAGAGTCCATCATCACAGCAAAGCACAAAAAAAAAGAGGACAATCAACCATAGACGAACCCCCTAAACCAGTCGGTCCTGGAGGTCCGGCATCATGCATGTTTTATTCTCTCCCTGGTGGTTGTAACAACCTCCTCAGCATGTCAATGTTCTTCTTAGACCTTCTAGTGAGCCATCATTTGATCCAGGTGTGTTAAACCAGGAAGAGAACTAAAACATGCAGGATGCCGGACCTCCAGGACCCATTTTGGGCACCACTGATCTAAACCAAACATTATGTTACAGAGAGAATATGCAAATTCCACGCAAAAAGACCCCAAGGCTAAGATTTGAACCCAGGTCTTTCATGCTACAGTGCTAAGAAGTCCACGGTGCATCAGACTCATCAGCTAAAAAGAGCAGATTAATTAAGAACTGCATTTTATAATAGAGTACAAACAGGGTTGACATATTGGAGCAAAATGTGACATCATAAATCTCTGTTTGTAAGCATGGGAAATCATATTTTAGATACTTTTTTTAATCCACTGCTTTATTAAAAAAAAAAAATATATATATATATATATATATATATATATATATATATATATATATATATATATATCCTAAAGAACTGATAAAAATCAACCATAATCAGCCTTGTCTTAGAAAGGGTAAAACAATGCCAGTCCCCCTTTTTGCTCACTTCCCCTCTGTGTCGTCATCCAACTACTTTGCGGTACGTTGTAAAATCGGCTGTTTGGGCAGAAGTTAATTGCCTGTCGGAAAACTTCCCGTGCTCCTCGGGACTGAGGCAGTTCGCTGAGATGGATGATGAAGGCTGTTTATTTGCGAAGTGAGGTTATTAACTCTGTCAGGCTTCCTTTTGAGAAAGCCATGCTCTTAAAACAAAGAGCGAGACTTTTTAGCTCGGTTTCAGCCCCGCAAAACTCAAACAACAAACGGCCAGCTCCGCGAGAGCGAATGTTTTCTGACTCGGGGTATTTATTCAAAGGGCAGAGCCAGACATTTGTGCGATCAAACGGGGATTTTCGCAGTCCGCTTCGCAAAGCCTTTCAAGTCGGGCCACATTCAAATAAACACGGAAAGCAGCCTGAAGTATTAAAATTACACTCAGATGACGAGGGCCGATGTGGGCAGTTGCTCTCTGTGGGAGCCCATGCGCTCTCTGCACAAGTATAAATGGAGTTTTTAATTGTTCCTGACTCAAGCCAGTGGGCTGGGTTTGGCTAAAGCCAGTTAGTAGACTGGAGGAAACAGTGAAGGATTGTCTGTGGAAAAGGGCTATTACTTTTTTGGCAGGCGGTCAGACAGCAAATTTGGTTGTGTGTGTTACTGTACATACATGCAGCATGTCTGGATGCACACACACACGCGCAGTCACAAGCTGCATTCATGAGTCTCTGAGTGCTTTTCTGTCTGAGAAAGCATGAGCACTTTGAGTTTGGGAGAGCAAAATGTCATATGGCATATCAAATTACATCTTCCAGATTTTTTGTTTTGCATGCATTGTATTTAGTCCTCCTCCCCTCCCCGCTCCGTCCCCACGACAATGAAAGCTCTGGCTGGTGCAAAAGTATCTGGAGATTGAAATCAGACCCACTTGCTCTGGTCAGACTTGGAACCAAAACAGAGACAACAGCAACGCGTGGAAACCGGCTTTTTGGGTTTTATGACTTATGTGGTGCTTGAATTTCACTCATTGTTTTGCATAGTCAAAACAGTGCATGAGGATGAAAAGGAAAGCGGTCAATAAAATTTATGGTGCAGTTTACCAATGTGAAACTTCATACAGCGCGTGAGGTTTGGCTGTCCTCGTACCATATGTGTCGCAGAGCGCCGAGACGCTCTGACAGATTCAGGAGGTTTTATTATATTTGGCATTTGAAGTAATTCTAAAGTTGATGTGCAACACAAAAGAGACAGACAAAAAGTAAGACCGGCAATTTTTCCATTTACTCCTGGGGAACTGTTTAGTGACTGTAAAGTTAGGACAAGCAATATTTGGAACATTATGTAATTTTGGTTACAGTAAGACTTGTCAAATGTTATAATCCGGCAACTGAAGCATAAGTGGACATTAGATTAGACATGGGCTATTTCTTAGACGCGTAGCGATTAATCAAGTCCAGAGGACTCCAAAGCAATTTACACTACTAGAGTGACCGCTGCTCTCTTTGTGACACTGACAGGTGTGTGGTGACTGCCACACACCTTTGGAATGGCTTGTGGATTTCCACAATCCATTCAGATTGTGGAAAATGAAAGAATTTATCAAGAGAAATTTAGGTGATCAATAAGCTTGAGTATGAAATCTGAACGGTCTGCGGTCGGCGTGCTTAGCTTGAAGAATACGCACTGAAAGCCCGAGTATGTTGGATCCTACGCCATGGATAAATGTAACTGTGTTCTCAATACTAAGTAGCTGTAATGTTTAAACCTTAACTAAACTTCCCTAAACTTAGTGAGGAAGTTGTGTTGAATAAACCGAACCAGTTAGCTCCTAAAGCTAAAAACATCAAGATAACCAGCTCTCGAAGCTGCGGTGCATAAATGTAGGCAAATAGTTGTGACTGCTTAGCCTGATCTAGTAGCTTCAATGCCTAATCTATACCAGTTAACCTTCAAACTCTGTGTTAGTTTGTCAGAAAAAATAGAAAGTACACAAACGTGAAAGGAATTTACTGAAGCTTATACAGAGACTCAGTTGTTCAGGGAGGCCTCAAACCTTCTAGCCTCGTTATCTTTAGACGTGTCTTGTTACTTGTAAATTAATCAGCATTTTATAACAGCATTTGGTGTCTATTGGGGATACATTTTGCGGCTATTAAACTAATGCTTTGATGTGATACGGGATCTTGCGCATATTTGAGAGAGCAGAGGGCTTTGGTGAAAGCCTTGTATATCATCCGAGGGGCTCGAGAATGGGTTAAACAATTGAAGACAGCTGCATCAGAGACCTGGCAAAACATCAGAAGAGGAAAGTCATTCTCTCTAGAATCAGAGTGCATTCTTCTAATATTACTCGAACATCGTTTGTCATCTCAGACCGTCAAGGGTTGCTAAACAAAATTTACAGGAACAGGAACAGAATTCAGTTTTTTGATCATAACCAGTTACAATGTGAGAATATTAGAAGGAACGAATGCTTATGTTCCAACATCCCTGCTTGAGTCTAGCTACATTCAGAGAAAAAGGATGGACAACACAATTCTTCCACCTCAACCCGAAACACGTGATTTCATCAAACCATGTCAGCGACATGGCTTGATGTGTGTGTGCTCGCTGTATGGTCATGTACTCACATGCCTCAGGGTGTGAACAGGTGTGTTTAACTGTCAACACTGTTGCATTGTGTGCAACACTTTCCCAGTTCAGGACAACTTAAAGCATCTCGCCACCACATTCAGGACAACACTTTGTAAAGAAGTGGTTAATGTTTGGGCAGCTGGTCAGATAAAGTCCAGCGTCGTCTGCAGTTGAAGGAAACATGACTGTGTTGAGTGCGTGTGTTAAGGATGATGACCCGGCTGCTACTGCGGTACCAGCTGGTGGCGACTCGTGTTTCCTCTGGCACGAAAGGACTTCTGCTCAGGTCATCATGTGGGTTTGTGTGAAGGGTAATTTCTCCAGCTTCTGTTTTATGAATCTTCCTGACACCTTTACTCAAAGTAGGAACGAGCTGAGTTTTATTTCCAGGATCAACTTCACTTAATGCGCCGTCAATACATTTTTTTTTTTTTTGACATGTAGACAACTGTGTGCAGCAAACACAGTCACACGAGCTGCAAGTTGAATAAATTACATGTTTTGGTGTCTTAGTTCTGTCACTTTTTTGAGTGAGTTGATCTTTGCATGAAAAAAAAATTTAAGAGGAATTTTAAATAAGAGGCAAGAAACATGGGTTTGGAAAGAGGAGAGTATTAAAGAGAGAGCCATTATGACTTTGTAATTTAAAGCCTTAAAATTGGGCCTCTGTCTCTTTAAAAACTCCTGCTCTTTGTGAAACTCTGCCTTCAGGAAGTCATCACAACGTGGCTCTTCTCTTAGCAATGTTTTTACCAGCGTCGCACTGAGAAGCAGATTGCATAATGAACTCAACAGACACGCAGTTCCACCAGGTGTGTTGCTAATTGCTGTTTGCTAGTCTGAAGGAGCTGAAGGGGGTCGTGGAGGAGGGCTGCTCTGTGAGGCGGAAGCTGCAGCTACGAGGAGGAGGCGCTCAGCCCACCCTGGCGTTTTGCACAATTCAACGGTTGCCATGGAGACTAAATGATTTCTCAAACATGCACAAAAGAATCAAAACAACACTCCAAGCATCTTTATGATGAGGGGATAACATTATAACATGATGTAAAGCTCAGAAACGTTGATTTCACATAGCACTGTCCCTTTAAGAGTTTTGCTCGGTGGGCAGAAACAAACCAGTAGAATGTACCATCATGAACTGGTTTGGACAGCTGTGTGCATAAATAAATATGGAGCATAAATATATTTGTTACAAAGTCACTCCATGAACTGTTTGCATTTCATATAAATATATAAATTTTGATTACTGTAACACACAGCAGGTTGATGTTGTTTTTGTCAACAAATATTTCTGTGACTTGGAAAGAAACACCAGGTTCATCATGCCTGTTAAAAGACGTCAGGAAACAAAACAAAAACAAGAAATCAAGAACAGTGGGGATGTCGAGAAGGGAAAATAAACAGTGGCGAGATTACAGTGGAACGAAACAGACGACAGAAAAAGAGTGAAGCACAGTAAAAAGGATGAAGCACCAGCCTTCACCCTTAGACCGCAATGCTGTTGACTTTTACGGCAAAACATAAAGGCCACTTTTGCTGTGATTTATCGTCTGGACTGCCTCCTTCTCTCTCTCTTTTCTGCCCTCTTTCCCACTTTTAATCTAATTTGTAGTGGTCAAGTTGCCGCCCATAAACAAAAGCGTGCACCAAAGATTGATGACGTGACGACTAACCCGTTCCGTTTTGTGTGTATATTTTTGGAAAACCCATTGTCACTCGGTCGCATGCGTTGTGTGGCGCGTCTTTTTCCAAGCAGAGAGAAAGCTGGAGAAGTTTCTTCACACTGGTGTTTTTATTTAGGAACTGATGGGAAGGCTTCGGGACGCTCCGGGGAAGGTCAATCCATTCGCAGGACTCGCACTAAAACACGTGATGTGAAATTCGGCACTTATATGGAACAAAATGAGAAGCAAACTAATGATCCAAAAAACTGGCAGAACCACATGAATATGCATTTCTCATTAAAATATGCAAAAATGTATTAATGTCTAGATATTATATGAAAAATATCAAAATATTTTTAATAATTATATAATGTAAATGTGCAAATTAAAGCAGCTTTTTGTCTCCTTTAAAGGCAAAATTTTATGTTACTGATGAATTAATATACATTCATGTATGTAACAAATATTTGTTGTATTTTCAACATAAATCAGTCATTTCGTCTTTCATGCACACAGTGTGACATCACCTCTGCCGCAAATATGAATAGCCACCGCAGAAAGACCTCGTAGAATTCCTCAGGTAAAATCAGGTAAAATTTAGACTTTAAGAAAATTAGAAATCAGACACAAAACTCTAATGTCCAGCTAAGCAGAATATTAAAGTGAAGTTACTCATCACAATAGATTTCTGACAATAAATTTACAGTGATCTTATTATGGATTTAAAAAAAATATATATATAACTTTGTTATTACAAAGAGATTATTTCTCCATATTTTACAGGATCTAATCCCTGTAAAACAAATATAAATGCTACTTTTTATTTATTCTAACGTCGCCATATTTTTTTTATAAATCTGATTCATATTTTTCTTCTTGGGGGGGAAAAAAACACAAAAGGCATTATCTGATCTTTCAAGCAACTCAGTTGTGTACGCACACGCACACACACACACACACACACACACACACACATGTAAACGTTTCCTCCGACATTGCCTGTTTCACATTACAAACACACACATGTGCGCACATATAACATGTACATTTGTCTGACGCTAACTGACAAGCGTGCAGAAAGACATGCAGACACAATGGCCCTGTCTGTTTGACATTAAAGCCGAGTCCCTCAGCTCCGGGAGGCAGTTGTTTGTGTGGACATAAACTATTGCTCTAATTACCCCATATGTAGCCCTCCAAAAACAATGACGCTCTCTGATGAATATTTAACGACTGAACTCATAGACACACATATGCATGATAATGATATGTGCGCACAACATCAAACACTGGCTGATTAGAGTTTATCTCATGTAAACAGCAGGGCTCTGCCTCCTTTATTTCACCCCCCAGCCCCCCAGATAATGAAATCAGAAATCCTCCCATTTCTCATATTTTAAATGGAGGTTTATATATACAAATAATAAAATTCCAAAATGGAGATGTGTGATTACCTCAGAATGACAGATGATTACATGAGCATGCCAAACGCCGATATTATTTTTAGGCAACAGCGTGCGTTGGGATTTACTGTCTTGTTGTTGCTTGAATCTGACGGCTCCATGTCTGCGTCTGAGTCGTCTTGCAAGTAATTGCTGCAACATTTTTTTTTTTTTCCTCTGGAACAATTGTAATGAAACCTGCTGAAGTCCAAAATAACATAAAGTCCTGCTTACAAAAAAAAAAAAATCTAATCTATGATGCAAAGAAAACATATATAACATATAAATCTATCCAGCATGGAGTTAACTTTTGGCTTTAGCAGAGCCGCCCTCAAGGGGGGCCAGAGGGGGCCATAGCCACTGGGGTGATTTGGTCAACTTTCTCCAGGTCTTGTGGATGCCCAGAAGTCAGCTGGCTAGCTTGATTAGGTGGCATGCTTTCATTTAGCAATACAATGACATTGCTTTGTTGAGAAAACGACAATAAACCTATTATGCTAAAGTGTGAACAGTTAATTTCTGTTCATTTGGAGGCACAAATATGAAAATTTTTACCTGACAAAATCAGCTAAAATCTAGGCAAGTGTCTTACTACTTTATAGGCTTTCTTTGCATTTTTTACAAACTTATTGTTTGTGGCATCTTTTTGTTGCAGATGATTAAGCTATAATACTGATAATAACTTTACAGAGAATAATTGCAAAGATTTTTAAGTTATGATATTAACAATTTCCTGGTAATGCCACAGGTCTTCACAGCACATTTTGTATTTCTTTTACTGAACAATAAACAGTCATAGTTGCAGTTTTTAAGTTCGATTCAAATAAATAAAATCCGTGCGCAAGTAGATCTTTTAATTTTCATCATATCTCTGAGGGACGGTTCTGTCCGAGCGTCTGAATGTCTCACAAACAGAGGCAGAAAGCGTGAGGAAGTCGTGTGCTTACCCAGCAGAGACGAGTGCAGCGCGGTGAATGAGAGCAACTTAACAAGGGTGAAACCCAAGTCACCTGGACTGACACTGAGTAGGGCTCCAGGGAGCAGCTCCCTCCATCATCAGTCGGCATCAAAGAAGTGGATGACAGCTTCCCGTGAAGAAGCAGCAGAGCAAAGAAGATAGATTTCACTCAGACATGCTGCTAGTAACGACTCCCAACATTTATATCTGTGCATGCTCACATAGTCAGGTGCATTCTTACATATAAGTGCCACATATATCGTTACGCTATTTATTTATACACAGAACAAGTTTTTTCACGGTTGACATTTGCTTCTGTTTTTTTTTCTTTCACAATTTTGGTTTTGGGACAACAGAAACTTTATGTGAGTCTCAAATAACTTATTGTAGATATAAAAATAAGTTTAATTCAGCTGATATCTTACATCTTTGTCCAAACAGATAAGCAAATAGTGACGAAATTTTAAGAGAACATATTTTATTTATTTTTCTTAATCAATACTGATAGTCATTAACTTAAGTTTATTGTATTACTGATGTTCAAAATAAGAAAATAATAAACTTTAAAATTTAATAATCATAATTTGCCATCCAACAAAAGTTGCAGTTCAAAGCACGTAGGTAATTCCAGTGTTATAAGCATTTTGCAGCATTTGTTAGTTACATTTTTCATGCCAGCATCACCAGTTTTCTGTTTTGATTCTCGGAGACACGGTGCAGCTACTCCTCTGGTTGTGGTTAAAGTTTCATAATTAATGCGCTCACAACAAAGCGGGAGTCTCTTGTTAACACAGTGTGTAGCACTAATCGGAGCACAGACAAGAGAAAATAAACTCAATCTTATTATGCGCATGAGAAGACAAGATAAGTGATGCTTTAAACCTCCCAACAGCATTTCGATGGATCTTTTGTAGTACCTGGGAACATATTCTCATCACCAAGACACAAATGAGTAAACTTACAGGCTGGGTTAATCTCAGATGAGACACAAATACAATGAAACCTGTGCTATGAGGCTAAATGCTAACTGCTAGCCTGTCGCAAAATTCTAAGTTTTTACAAACTCTTACAACTTCTTTCACCGGTCATTAGTGGCTTGTTTGGTAGCATCCAACCTGCCCTCGTCTGCATGCATATAAAATCAGAGCACAATTGAGAAATAAAAAATAAATCAATAAATAAAAATAATAATGAAAATTTGGTGTGTAAATTTAGTCTTTTTTTATTTTTTTGAAGTTTTGCTCAGGTTTGCTGACTCTAAAGTTGTGAATAATAACTTGTGCAGGTTAGTCCTAAACAAAGTAAAAACTATATGGTCACTATGACATGTTTACTAAATTAACGTATTTTGCCTTCTGTGACGAAACAAAATTCGTGCCTTGTTTTGATAAAAAAAAAGAAGCCAAAAGATGGCTGAGAAGTAAAATAGTATACGACATGAAAATTAACAACACAAGCAATGAGATTTAACAGTGAACCCCAAAGAAATACCAAAATGGTTTTGAGATCCTGTTTCACTTTTAAAAAGATAAATAGAAACCCAGAAATATCCAGAAGTTCTTTGTCCAGAAGAAAAAAAAATTGCAATGTCTTTAAAGGCGGTTCGTATCCCTTTAACTTATTCACATTTTATTTATGAATTAAGTGACGTCTGAAGGCAGCTGATTGTAATGGATTTCATTTGGGGATGTCAAAGAACATGGAGGCATAAAATACTTCAAACAAATGCCAAACTTTGAGTTACTAATTAATAAAAATGTGGAAAGTTACCCATAATTTTGCTTCAGTTTCACAATTGCACACACTACATTGTGTTGGCCTGTCTCACGAAAAAACATCGAGGTCCATGTGAAAATGTAGGCAGCTGAAACGGTCTGAATATTTCTGCAAGACTCTGTAAATATAAAAGCAGGTGCAATAATAATAAAAAAAACTTTACTACAAATAGATACTATGGAGGTAGAGACGTCCACACTCACCACACCAAACATGTATCCCTTTCACACACACACACGCCCACACACACCTGCACAGGCAAAGAAAAGCACTCAAATTACTGGTGTTTTCTTAACTACTTTTCTTCGGTGTGGCCCAGAAGATGTCAGGGGGATAAGAGGACGAGACGAGAGCCTGGAGCTAATATGAGTTGGTTTCAAAAAAAAAAAAAAAAAAAGAGAAAGGCATCTAAGCTGGCCGTCCCTGTCTTTTCTTTTCTGGAAAAGTTAATCCCCGTCCCTCTCCCAGCAGATATGATCCCTCGTCTGCAGGAAACCACCGGCATGAAAAGAAGCAGGTGTACTGTCTGGGGATTGTATCACTGCAGGAGCGATTGGATTCCACGATGCAGAGATGAGCTGCCTTTTTTTTTTTTTTCATGCTCCCGCTGAGCTATCTTATCCAAAAAGCAGGTCCGGCGATCAGAAACCCTCCTCTTGTACCTCTCTAATATGCATGCCAGGGTGAAATGTGAGCGCATGCATATCTGTGGCTTATGCTCCCTTGTTAGAGGTTGGTTTTTTTTTTAGATTACAATCCCGTTCAGTCATGCTTTTCCAATCTGTGCAAATCCACTTCAAATTTCACTTCATAATGAATAATATTATTTAGTCAGCTTTTCTGATTATTACAAGTTGTGCCTGAAAAAAACATTTGACTTAAAGCAAAATCGCCTCTGAAGACTAAAATGTCCTGAAAAGCCGGCCCAGAAGTCTGTTCTCTATTAAAGTAATAGAGATCGTCACTGCTGTAAATTGTAGCGTGTTTATAGTGGGCTGTCTATTCTGGATTTTCTATTGTTGAAGACAATGTTTGGCAGATTTGTTGGCTCCTTGTAGGTTTATCTTTCTTAAAGTCCAAATCTTTTCGCTTCAGACCCACAAAATATCAGTGGCTGGAATTATCAGGAGTAATGAGAAGAGCATCGTTCCTTTGAAAACTCAAGGAAAACACAATTTAAACATTCTCACATCTGGGTCCTGATGTGGCATTTTAGATTGGTCACTGCGTTTCCATTGACCGTAGATTGCACAAACTGGAATTACAAAAATAAAATGAAAACAAGTCGATTTTTTAAAAAACAAACAAACATGTTTTTCCATAACCTTTTTTTTTTGGCTATATCGAAATGAATGTATTCCACAAAAATACTTTGACTTTTTTCACATCACACGAGTCATGTGATCAACAACCGGATGTTACCACTGGCAGAAAAGACGAAGAAGTCGACAGGAAGTGGCAGGAAGACGACAGCTCGGCGTGTTTTTTTAATTACGGACAAGTTGTAATTGTCCGACAGAAACACATTTCTGAAAACCTTTCCGTATTTTCCTGAGATGGGTGGTCCATGCTAGTTTTTAACCTTCTGCTTCCTGTTTATTATAGCCATGCTTAACGCCAACATCAGACGAAATTACACTTTGCTTAGCCTGAGTGATTCACTCCAAGCCAGTGGAAGGAAAAACGCTTATTTCACTTTTTTTCCCCCCTTTCTTTCTTACATCAGTTCCAAATTTCACTCAAAATTGACAGAGACAATCAGATGGAAGCTGCAGAAGCAGAAGTTTGACAGTCTGATTCTGCTTTGCTGCTTTGCTTCTTTGCTACCAGGATGACCTTTCATAGTTGACAGCCAATGAATTTGGGCTAGTCAAAGTCTGATTTACCTACAAACATGACCTGACCCCAAACACACCACAACCTGTCCATGATCACACACAAAGACAACATTTCTCCAGAGTGATGTAAAAGATCGATTAGTAGTCATTACAAACACTTCCAGGAAGTTAAAGTCAGACATAGATGCAGATCCCTGTTTCAGATCTGGTCAGCTTGGTTTGGAAATATTTTTGTCGCCTTTAATAAATCTGCCTTTCATGTTTTCTTATGTAATCTTTGTCACGTTAAATCTGGTTGATTGATGTACTTTTCCCACAGCATTGCATAGTTTCATGAAGCTGCTTCACTTCGCTGCTGCTAGAACTCAATCCATCCAAAAGTGCTTTGTCCACGATGAGTAGGCTTGCTTTAAAGTACACATTTTTATCTGCGCAGGTGTGTGTGAGTGTGTGTGTGTGTGCTTGAGTGTGTTCTCCCAAACGATCGTGTTAAGCAGCTGTGAGAGGCCCCCCAGTTGCTGGGTGGTCCCACACCCTCATCCATAAATCATTAACCCACTCGGCTGGCCTTGAAGTGTGTTGGGGTTTTTGCTTGACACACTTTGCTGAAGCCAGTAAGTGTCGTGTCAAACCTCAACACAACGGACATAAAAATACGCACTGGCTGATAGATCCAAATCGGATGTTGTCCTAATATTTGTTTCTTTGTGACAAGCTTATTTCTGTCCTTCGTGGCTATCATCGCATGTTGCATTTGTTCGCCTTTGAAATGAGAATAATGAGAATGGTCTTTCGCAAACGTGCAGCCTCAGGAAAGTCAGTGATCCTTTCCGAAAAGAAATTGTTCGTATGTTCAGTCCAGTCAGCTGAGACGGTCGGACACCATAAAGTAAAAGGCTGCAGATTAAACATGCCGACACATTAAAAAAGACGAGATCGGTTTTCCATCTGATTCCAGTTTTTAGCGTCAAATTTGTAATTCAGTGCTGCGAAAGTGTAACAAAAAAAGAAAAGAAACGCAATAACTAAACAACTTTGTATTTCTGATAAAAACTACTAATTGATGTGAATTTTTTTTTTTTCCTGGAGTACCTTGACTCCATGATCGGTGATCCGACACTTCTAGGTTTCCTGCCTTACATCCATCAGAGCCCGTCTGCGTATTTCTGAGAAAAGTAGCTTAAACAATGCTTATCTTTTACAAGATAAAGTCGTACGTTTACCGGCTATTTTAGGCTTACACTCAGTCGGCTGTGATTGCATTTTGGCTCACTTTATCAGCTTTTCCGTCCATTACATTCATCTGAAAATCTTTTCGCATAATCGGAGCTGCTTGGTTTAACTGAAATCAAGCTAAACGAGAAGCTGGTGTGTTGTTGTTTTTTTAATCACTGCGTCTTTTTGCAACTCGATTTGCACACGATTCTCAGGAATTGGTCTATCTGTCTAAAAAGCTGGAAGCAGTCGCCAGGTTGTGTTTGTAACCGATACTGGAGATGATAAGAAAAAATAACCAAACATGCTGATTAAAACACGATTCATTTTGTACGAGGGATCTCAGGTATAATATCAGGTTATTATTTCTAATCGTTGCCATGTATTTTCTTTCTACATCCCTAAACCTGTGTGTGTGTGTGCGCACGTGTGCACGTGTAGGCGTGTGCGTGTGTGTGTCCATGGTGTGTCTGCATGTGACCTGAAGCAGCTGAGCATGCTCCAGAATGTTGCTGGTCTGGAGATTGCAGGGCTTTGACAGCACAAAGCAACCGTGTGCTCTTAACATAGCTGTTAATCAGCACAAGTGTGATTAGGAGGTCACTTTCCAATATGCACTCAGTACACACACACACAAAAAATTAACCTAAGAGGGTGTATTTATGTCAAACACACAGAAAGGAGAACGTTTGTATGCAATAGAACTAGAGCCATTGAAAAAACAGGAATTCTGTTTTGTTTTTTTTCTCAGATTTCTTGACTTTTGAGTTTGGAAGACTAAAGTCAGAATTTGAAGAGTCAGAATTAAAAGAATAAAGTCAGAATTCTTCGACAAAAGTTAAAAAAAATAAAAAATAAAAAATTGTGGCCCAAATGCTCTTGCGTACATTTATATGCCCAGTTGAGACTGAACACACAAATAAACTCCCCGATACTCCAATATCTGATATTTGCTTAAAAATTCCAAATCATCATCAATTACTGTCAAGTCATGTATTTTTTTTACATCCAATTTTTACTTTTGCCAAAACTCATATATAATAATAATAATAATAAAAAACAGTAGAAGCCAACCCGCAAACTTCACCAGAACTAATCCTGCCACCATCGGCCCCCGCCGCACATTAACTCAACTCATACTGGGGTCACGTAGCGAAAACAACGACTCTCTGACTCGCCCGTCAGTGCCGTTTCTCAGGAGCTGACATCAGTTGTTTTGACTCCGTCCGAAATCGAACGGAACCGCACCGTCCCGCTAAGGTTAAACGCTCCAGCTCCAGAACCAATTGAAAACATGGCTCTCCACCAAGGCGTCCGCGCCGGGGGCCGCCGGGTATCGTCCAATTCCCAGAGACGCTTTTTTTCCTCGGCGCTCCAAATGCAAAGGGAGATTGGAAGCAAAGCGCTCAGCTGTGTTGGACGGAGATCATTTTTTGATACTGTGTAGAGATTGGAAAAGTGCAGGGGACGCACAAAATGCCTCTTCCACCGAACAAGTATAACTTAATCATGTATGACAGAAGGCAATACAGAAACGTTCAGGGCCCATTCAGAACCGTGTTTCACCTCCTGCTCACCCCACCCAGCTCCCGAGCTCCTCTGGCAGCGCTAGTGCTGTTAACACAGCCAAGCCTTTATGAGCTTTAGTTGTTAATTTCGATGATAAAAAAGAAGAAGAAAAAAAAAAACTCTCTTACAAGTTACTTCTGCGTTAGCAAAACCCCAAAATAACAATCCCGAGGCGAAAATAGCATTTCGCTTTTTTTCTTATATTATTATTATTTGAAAGCAGCAGGATATGAAAAACTGTCTTGACTAATGTCTATCAGCGGACTGAGTGGAGAGAGTGAATCTTTTCTCGAGCTTGTTTTCAGAGCCCGTCTCGGGGAACAGCTGTTGTTCATTCTGCTTGGCTGTGCCGGGGAAAAGATCACCAAATCGTGCTGTTTTCAGCCCAAATAGCTTACGCACAATTACTCTGCCGGGGATCTGTGTGCGTTGGCTCGCAGCGCGGGTCGCTGTAGTCCTCCCTTTGTTTTCTTAATAATTAGCTTGTGTTTTCACGAGGATGGGGGTGGCAAGCCTCTTCAAGGCTACTTCATCTACTGCTAGTCTGTCTGAGCCTCCTGACAACATCAAGCTGTCCAGCTTCATCCCCCCTCCTTTTCTCCTTCGTAATGCGAAAGGCCTTCATGAAAAGCTCAGGTGTTTATTTTTTTGTTTTTTGTTTTTTGACTTGATGCTATTTCTGCATAATTTGTCTTTCTCTTCCAAAAGTTTTCTGATCCCCAAATTTCTTCATCTGAGTGTTTGGGGACCTCATGATAGTCCTCTATGACTTGTTGTCGTATTTCACCGGGATTAATGCCGTACTAGCTGGTTTATATTCTTCATGATCATAAACAAATACACTGCCTCACAAAAGTGTTCATACTCTAGATATTTTCTAAATTCATCATATATCTAGCTCCCAGTCACAATAGCACATTTTGCAGGTACGATAATTGTCCCAGAAGTTATCGCGATAAACGATAATGTAGTTATATTGGATAATGGCTCAATAAAGCATATTTGCCCTCTCAAAGACCAATAAACTTTACTTTTGTGAAGAACTTAAGAGCCAGAAGATATTTTAAATATCCACATTAAAACATAACTTAACAACAACTAATAAGATGAGTAGGAAACACAGATAACTGAAATCATAAATAAAATGGATCACATGCCTCTGTAAACACATAACAATATTATAAAACAATATTAGTCAAGAAAATAAAAATGATCTAATTCATTAGTTGCTTATTGCAACAAACTTCAATGTATTATTGAAAATTCCTGCGATAGACAAATACAGAGTGGTTCCTATTTAAGGAAAATTTCAGGATAGACTAAAACAGAACTTTGGCATGAAGAAGCGTGGTAGTGACGGTATCATGCTGTGGGGAAGCTTTTCACCTTGCTGGGACATGTGTCCAAACTGAAAATAAATGAGGAATCTGTGCCTTAAGACTTGAAAATTACTGTTCATTTATGCTTTCCATCCATTCTGAGTGAGTTTGGTAAAAACTTAAGTCTGTAAATGTTCAATCAGATATATATCCCAGAAGACTGACCACCGTAGCCACACTGCATTGACTTCTCATGCCACATCTCTCCGATTATTTTTATTTGTGAACATTTTTGAGAATCCTTTCCCATCCACCGAACAATTATCTACCACTTTGTCTTGGTCTATTACATACAACTCTATTAAAAGGCATTAAATTTTCTTTTTGCGCAATTATATAAATACACAAGGGGCTGGAATATCCTTGCAGTGCATTTTGGGGTTTCATGATTCAGACGGAATTTTACATAAACCTAACCCAAAATCGTTCAAAGCTCAGCCAGTTCTAAAGCAAAACCAAAAAAAAAACAACAACAACAAAAAAAAAACCAAAAAAACAGAAGGAATCAATCAGTTTTGGAAAATGTGGGGAGATTCAAACAGAGAACTTTAATGTGAATCCAGTTTATGAGCTCCACTGCTAACTACACTTCCACTGTAAACATGTGGATCAATAGTCTGTGTTTGACCAGCAGTCAATGCGCTCTGTGGGAGGCAAACTCATTGATTCTCCACCTGCTCAGCCGCCTCAATCACCTTGACCTCGATGGGTCCTGTTGACACGGCCCCGCCTTAATTAAACCGAGCCGAAGCTACGCATCTGATAAAGCTTTCACACACAGGCAACGAGAAGTGACATATTTGGGAGCTCACAGCTGTTGCCCGTGGATTTGTACACACATTTTAGATGATAGATGAAGCGCCATGACTATAGACTACTTTCTTTAAGTATCTGAGCAAATGCTGCATCTCAAGGTAAATGGGCAAAGCTACTGAAAAAAGTTGCTGAGATGATAAACTTCGACTTTTAATGCATCGTCCTGGTCAGAATTTAGAAAGAACTGCAAGTTTTTTGCTCTGAAAAGTCGTTTGTGACGTATTATTAGTTACTTCTCCTGACAGGACTCTCCACTCAAAAGGAACGTGGTGATAAAAATTCAGCAAAAATGCACAATTTGTCAAAACAAACTAAAAATATTGTCAGCAGATGGATGACAAAATCTATCTACTGGCAGAACTTTCCAGAACTTCCCGATTAAAAAAACAAACAAACAAACAAACAAATTCAACTTTCGTTAGCAACTAGCATCAATCTGTAATTTCTCATAGGCACATGTGCTAATTTAAACAATATCTTTGACCTGTAGTGATTAAGTACTGTTGATTGTAGAGCTCAAATCAAAGATGGATCAAATGGCCAACCGCTAGCCTGTGCACTCTGGAGTTCAGCATTTTCCCTTAATCACCGAAATTACAACTGAGCAATGGAATATTATATTCCCAGGGTGTATGGACTGCACTTACTTAGTGCCTTGCAAGTCAAATCAAACACTCAAAGCACTTTTTACACTACAGTTCACATTTCATGCACAGTATCAGTCGGCAACTTGGGGCTGCAATCAAAACCGCAACCCTCCGATTGAGAGACAGCGAGTCTTCCCGCTGAGCCAAAGCTGTCAGTTCTCAATATATTGTGTAAGTAGCACTAGTCATCGTTGGGTTGCCTTCGCAGGAACTCAGTAGAAATGTTGGGGCGTCACTGCAAATACGACGCCCATTGACTGCCAAAAAATGGATTGTTCAAGTAGCTATAGTGAGAAATTACTTAAAAACTAACGGCAGTAATTTTGAGAGCAGTATAAACTGAATTACGGCGAAACAAACAAATTACGATAATGGAAGCTTCATTATTTTTTAAAGTCTTGGAAACCAAATTTAACCACGTTCCAAAAAGCCAGTGAGAATGTTTGCTGTGCTCCGTGCTAAGCTAACTGCTACTAGCAAAGTAAGCTAACAACAGTGTTCTTAATATTTTGTCTATTTAAACACTGAAGGGAACATGTTCACTAATGTATTCATATTTCTGTCAAACATTTAATGGCATAGAGAATACTTGAAGTTCAAATCTCACCTGGGATTTTCATTTTAGGAGACTTTTTTTGTTTAGTTTTTCAACTTGGAGCATATGTAGCATTAGCATTCCTTCATTTCAACTCCTTAAAAAAAATTAAAAATAAGAAAACTGTGGAGAGAGCTAATCATTATAATGATGTGAATGATGCCTTCAAAGATCCAGCAAAAATAAATCCAATAAGCACTACTGGTAACACAAAACACTGGTCAACAAATCAGAAGTTTTTCAGTGCCTTTATGTCAATAAATATTCTTCCATTGAATATTCGAAAGGGTTTCCCAATAAATATTACATCTATCCATCCATCCATTTTCTAACGCCCTTGTCCCTTAGTGGGGTCGGGAATAAATATTACATAAAATGTAACTAATAACCTTATTTTCTTTTTCACATTTATACAGTGAGCCCCTGTATAAATGTTCGTTACATGTTCAGTGTTCACAGATTCACATTTTTATTCATAGTGTCAGATCGAAAATATTTGAAAGAAAATGCAGTTTGGTAAGCTGAAAAACCCTTTGTGATGAAGCCAATCAGGAAGCATCATTTCTTTTCCTTGGCACTGATTGGCTGTACCCATAAGAGTGGAAGTAAAGAAACACTGTGGATGTTAGCTTCTGCTGTAGAGGTAAGATAGTTTAAACTGTGCACGTAAATACATATCGGGTTATATTTGGTGTTGAACTGAAACATTCATGGATTTCAGTTATTTACAGATTTGTGTTGTTTCATGTTAGAAACAAACGTCTTCTTCAATAATAGTTATTTTCCTGCCAGTGTTGGTCAGAGCGCCTTTGCAAAAGATTTCAGTGGAATTCACCTGCTAAACCTTTGGTTCAATCAGTCAATATTAGCATTTTTGGGCATATTTGTATTTTTTATTTTTTTTATAAATACACCTCATTCGTTTTTTTTTTGTTGTTGTTGTTTTTTTTTTGTTAGGGTTTAAAAATTTCACCATGGTAGATTTGGAAACTGTATCAACAATTCATGAGGTGATTACTGTTAGACAGCCACTGCCATAACTTACAGCGACGCTTTTCTTTTTTCTGGAACTACGAGAACTTCCACCTGCTGTTCAGTCGACAGAATGCAGGACCGAGGCGCTACGCTTCCTTACCATTTTTATCCGTTGCCTATTTAGTGTCTTTAGTCTTTGAAGGAAAACCATTCAGAGTTGCATAAAGCTGTCATTACACCCATATTCTTTACAACCAGTGGGAGTGCAACATGAAGAAAGTTATTCACCCATGGCACTTTGAGACACTAAATTAAATTGACTTCCAAACAGAGGAAAACACAGAATCAGTGGAAACTGAAGTGACTGGCAAAGAATCAGGATGACTAACGACTTCATACTCCCCTTTTTTTTTCTTTCCACCACTTGGCACAGGTATTCACCAAAGCTCAAGTGCAAACCAGTGTCAAACAATATTGATGTTTAATAGTTGTTCAGCATCCAAAAAAATGAGTAATAAATTTGGAGGACCATCTGTTGCATAAAGCAGTTTAAATTAGTGGAGCGAATGTCTGTGTTAGAGAAAGAAAGAGGGACGGCAGAGTCTGTAAACATAGTCTGAAAAAAAAAAGAATGAAAGGAAAAAGAAGCGTGATTGGTGTTGAGTTATCAATCATGGGGGTTGTTTTGTGAAAACGCGTGCAGCGAGCTTTCAAGATACACTATTTGCTCCAAATCATTTCACTCCGAATTCACCTTAAGAAGATTATTTTTAACAACAGGCTTAATATCTTGGAAGCTGGTGATTTAAAACTCCATCTTTTTTTTTTTTTTTTTTACATTTATGTGTAAAAACGAAAAGTTTCTTGTTGGATTTTGCTTTTGAAATGCTTCTAACTCCTATGTTGGAAGTTTCTTTTGTGCATAGATTTATCTACAACTGACCACATTAGCAGAACAAAATGCACGTTGGTGATCGTTTCCCACTTGCCCCCGGTGTGGACGGGGCTGTGGGAATGGGGTCACACCTGCACAGCCTGGCAGGGTTTGATAAATGATGTTGCTTTAAACTTTGGAGACCGTCATTTTTGGGAGCAACTGTTTACCATCCATTGAAGTATAATGGCTGTCTTTGAAGGCTCCGGCGCTCGGGACAGAGGCTGCCCTCTCTGTCTGCCGTTACGAGGGGAGGAGGAACCGGCCCCCGATTAGCTAATGACACGTTCTGCTTCGATTTGCCGTAATAGGACGAAGCAGGCCTCTGACATTATGTCTGGCATTTCCTACTCTGACTGCTCTGGAAGGTTTCTCAATTTTTTTTTTTTTTTTTTTTTTTTTTTTTTTCACAGATCAGATCAAATAAATCAGTTCGTCGCTGTTTCCCAAGAGTTTTCCTTCGCTAGAGCTCCCATGTCCAAGTATTGGAAGAGAATTTACAGTTTTGAAAAAGGTTTCATGCAAAAACTTTGAACTTCAGTCTTCAGCTGTGAACACTTTGTCAGCGCTAGTCCAAGTTAGCTGTCTTTCCATGCTAACTTGGAGAAGCCATGAGTAGATCCTTTTGTCATCTCTCTTATCAGATGAGGCTGCATGTCATGGAGCCTCTTCCCCTCATTTGTCTTTTAGGCTTGGAGCAATAACGTGACATGAGAGCGACAGCCTAGACTGCAGCTATCTTGCTAGAGACCGTTCCTAACCTAAACTGAAATACACCCCTCCCCCATCCACACACATACTCACACACACCAAAAAAACTGACTTAAAAGGATAGTTGTGAGGTTTTGTTGAAGGGTCATTATGTTACAAAGGTAGCAACTAGTCTGAGAAGGCAAAATGGACTTCTACGACCGTTAGAGTTTGTCTCAAAAAAGTTTGGAAGGCAAAGGCAATTTGAACAACTCACACTTGTGGCGGTTATTTTACAGAAATGGCTGATTATTTGCACAGGAAATGAAAACAGCGTAAACGAGCGGCTGGATCACAACAAAAATGTTACGGTTCAGCTGAAGAGCGGCTCCGTGTAAAGGGACTGCCAACTCCAACCGCTAGACCTGTTATTGTAAAGGAAAACCACCCGAATGTGTAGAGAGGAGTTTTCCCGAGCCTGGCCACACTGCTAGATGCTAGTGGAGAGGTCACTGGAAAAGTTACGCATGTTCCCGTTTATCAGTGTGCGGTTCATGTTGTGGTACACTATCTTCTACTTCCACTTCCAGTGCAAAAAGAAATAAAAAATCCTCGACCTCTCTGTACACATGACTATACCTTCACACCACACTGATCACATCAACAGTTGAAGGCCACGTTGGTCAGCGTCATCCTGAATTTATACTCAAAAGATATACTGCATTTAAGATATTAACTCCTTAGAGAGCTTCGACAGGAGTTCACTTCAATAATTCGGTGCTATCCCTTTAAGTTTCAGCAGGCTTGACGTATAAACACACAGTTTGGTACACAGAGTCGCAACAACAGAACTAAGCTATCCAATTGATGTCAATCCAAGCATGAAGTGGTTGTGTATTAGCTCATGATTAGCCCGAGCTGCCTGCAGCAAGTGAAACGAGCGTCCAGATTTTTTTTTTCTCTCCTTCTGCTTTCAAGGGGATTTCTGCAGATCATAACACACAGACTTATATAAACAATCAGCTTCTACTCAATTCATGTTGATTATCCTTCATGTACACTTGTGGTTTGAGCGTGGCTAAAGAATACCAGGCATATTTTGAAACATTATTGTATTTGGAAATATATATATATATTTTTTTGTAATTTTACATCAACCGTGAAAATTTATGTGCCTGCAACTATTATGTGTTGACATAAAAAATTGTACACTTTTTGCAATCAGCATATCTGCTCTAAGGAAGCACCTTTGCAAAACTTTTCCAGCCTTTAATTCATGGGAATGAGAGGCTATTTTCGTTTTACTGTAAATATAAAACCTCTCCTCTTTGAAATGCACTCGCTCCCTCGGCTAAACAACTCCAGGGTAAAGTTGCAACTATAACAAATGGGTTTAAATAACAACATGCAGCAGCAATCTCCTCACAGCACGGTGCATTGCGGTTGTCATTCATCACGCCACCGCAGCATAACGCAGGACTTCCACAACAATTACTTCAGTCATTAAACTCCCAACGTTGTTGTCGTTTTCCTGTGTGATAAGGGCGATTACTGGCCAGGCGAGGGCTAATCTTCTCTGATCTGCTCTGCGGTGAGGAGGGAAGCCAACCTCAGCTTGCCACTCACGGCTGAGCGGGCTGAGCGGCTTTGAACTGCGGTGTTTGACTGCTCCCTAGTGGCGGCTGGGGGGAACTTCACATCCTACTTTGAATTCGACTGAAGGATCCCTGCTTGTGATTTCGCATATTTAGTTAAATAACTTCTCCTCTTTGTCAAAGACATTAAATACGGATTAGTGTGTTGACAAAATGTGCAACAAATCCTAGAATCTCATTAATTAATTTATTAATGAAAAAAGATGGAAAAATAAATATAAATTAAAAAAAATACAATATTGATTTATGCTGAAAAATAAGACTAAAATACAAACTACTACAGTTGCTAAACATCAAACTAAAAGTTTGAATTTCTCTGATTTTTTTTGTAAAATAAATCTATGAATATGAGTCAGACTTCCTATTCCATATTACATTAGATACTATACATCAAACTACAGCAGCTAAATATCTCTGACGAACTACAATACATAGTTTACAAATAATCCCAATAAATCTGGATCATTTCTTTAGACAAAATAAGTACAATTAATCTATTTTAGATTTCTGTCCATCAAAACCACAACAAAACTTGTAAATGGACTCTGGGTCATCAAATTCTTTTCAGTGAAGAGAGAAGGGTTATAATTACCCTTTTTATTTTATTTGGAAGGTAATCAATAGTTTTAGTCATTGCTACATAAAACGTTCTAGAAACACGAAGAACGTTAATGCAACGTAAAAAATCGTTTGGAAGTTTAGAAAAAAAGAAGAAGTCCGAAAACAGATCCGTGTGGAATCCCACATTTGACAAAATGTTTGTGGTTACAATTAGCATAACAATTATATATTTGAATTTAATTTAATTGTAAAGCAATCTGTAAGTAAGTTTGTGCAACAGATTCTTGTGATAAAATGTTTTATCTGACTGTGAAAAGCTTTGTATAAATCTGAAATTCTTCAAGCAGACTCGTTATGACTTATGACTGAATTAATTTTTAGAAAGAAGCATTGCCTTTTCTGTGGAACGTTTTTCAGATTTTTTTTTTTAGCTTAGCTTATAGCCACATTCTGATCCTTTCATTCATTGACACCACCTAGTGACTCTACAAAAGAAAAGAAAGTCAAATAACCAAGAGTCCTCTGCTTGTTTATTCCACATTATTCTCACATACTTACAGTTTTACACTATAGTATTTCTGTAACATTCAGTTCATCTCAGTAGCTGTGTTACCTCCAGACAGGACAAATCAATAAAACAGCCATGGGGTAAATGTTTATCAGCTGTGATAAAATCCTACATAATCAAAAAAAAAAACTTCTTGTAAATGATGCGAATACTGAATCTTTCCACTTCCCTGACAGTCCGGTGCAGTATTTTACTCTCTTATGCTACATCATTCACATCATCGTAAAAAAAAAAAAAAAAAAAACGGAGGCTCCCCTCATCTCTTTACGGTACCCAACGCTGCCGTTAGCCTCAGGCACTCACATCAAGCCCCTCAGCCCTTCCGGCCCCACGCTGGCCGTAAACCTGGGCTCTGAATGCACCAGGCGAAAGAGATGAGAGGGGCTATCGGTGCGCCATAAACCGTTATTTTATCGCATCAGAACAGGAAACGAGGTGTGTGGGGAAAGATGGCTGCCGAGAAACAGCTTATTTTGTCTAAGAGCCCCTGCTTTATTTCCTTGTTTGCAACAACAACAAACAGCAAAAAAATAAGGAGAAAAAAAATTAATTGTGTGGTTTGGAAAAGTGTGAGGATAATATTCAAAGACGGGAGAAGGATATTTTATTCTGATCAACAAGTCAGTCGTAACCCCTAAACATTGCGTTGTTTTTCCAGTTTCACATAAAAAAAAATTATTAAAAATTTATGTTTTATTGCCTTGTGTGTCAAGAATTCATTAAAATATAGCTGGAATGGATACAAATGTACAAATAATGTATGTTTATTTAAAGATTAAAGTTTTATAACTCATGTGTGGCTTTAAATTATTCACATAGCTTGAAAGATGGGCTATATATATATATATATATATATACAATCCATTGAATCCAGGGGCGGATGTAGAAGAATAAAAGCCCCTGGGCTCGAGCTGGTTTGGTGGCCTCCTCTCACCCTCCCCCCAAAAAAATGCAATTATATTCAAAAATTAATATAAAAAATTGCTTTCACTCATTCAAATTACAGATATGCTTGAACATGACATGCAAAATGAGCCCATGACTTCATTATAAGGTGCAATGTTTGTAAAATGTGCCAACATTTTCTAAAGTCTGGCTCAGGTCGAGACCCTCAAAATGTAGTAATGAAGACATATATGTTTGTTTGTTCTTTTCTCTCTTACATTCTGTAAGCTGCATGCAACTAAATCTATCCAAGGTATTTCCATAAACCTGCACGCTCGTTTGCCAACGTGACTTAATCCACTGTGAGGAGACATCTGACTTTTTATGGGCCTGTCCAGCTGCTGAAGGTCCACAAACAGAGAGAAGCCTCCGTTGTCTGCCACTTCTTCCAGCACAAGTGAGCATACGTGTTGCATGTAGCCATCACTCACAGGTAAAAGAAACCGGCTCTCAATGACCTTGCATGTCTGCACACGAAGCTGTTTTTCTTCTTCTTCTTCTTCGTCTTACACGCAGACGCGCACACACAAAAGTCCTGAGGGCGATCATTTGTCATGTGGAGAGGAATCTTCAGTCATGCTCCTTTATGCTGAGGGCTCAGACTTAAGGCATTCCTCTGAAAATTTATGTCCAAACAGCTGTGGTCCCATCCGCCTCTGTGTGGAGCGAGAGGAAAATGCCGTCCCAGGAATTACGAGGGGCATCCAATCCATTCTACACCTCCAATCAACCTCCGAGTGTTCGCATAAGCACATGCAAGCCATTTTCCCGCTTTTTTTTTTTTTTTTTTTTTTTTTTGTGTTTGCAGCTGCTTGACTTCT
>NW_015115402.1:48603-53988 GCF_001443285.1 Poecilia latipinna
TTTTTTATTTTGTTGTGTGTTTGCAGCTGCTTGACACCTCCTGTGTGTGTGTGTGTGTGTGTGTGTGTGTGTGTGTGTGTGTGTGTGTGTGTGTGTGTGTGTGTGTGCTGTGAGCACGAGGGATTCGGTTATTCTGGACGTTCGGCTCTTTGATGGCCGGACGGTTATCCCGGGGCTTTGTGCATCGGACGGCCACGGTTTTAGAGTGGGTGGGGGGGCTTAATTTCACATTGCAGCCATATGGACTGCTGTGTTTTGCTAAAAAAGAAAAAAAATTAAAAAAAATAAAACAGGAGGTAAGCTGTAGGTCACGCTAAAAGATGAGGTCTTTACAAGTTGGTGATGTCATCAGAAAGCTGGTCTGCACCTGGGGGGGAACAAAAGGAATCTATATAATTATAGCTTTTTATTAATTAGAAATCACTTTCAGACGTAAACACCCGTTAGGATTTGCAGTCAGCAGCACAAAACCCGCACAGGAAAATTTCCACTCTGACAGACGAAAGGCCAACGATTATTACACATAGATTTTATTTTCTCTGTAAATGAAACACGGAGGCGACAGAATGGTAGCGTAAAATATGCAAACTCGACGAAGCGTGATGATGATGATGATGATGATGATGATGATGATGATGATGATGATGTGAGGGGTTTTAGTGATGAGGGTTCAAGGCCTCTTTCTGCATGTCTGTGGCGTACCATCACTGTCTCTCTGTTTATGGCCAAACCCTGCAGGAATGTAAAATGCTGTACAATCAGAGCTTTGTTTTCTTTTGCGTCCCAACATGTCCGGGCGCTACCACTTTTGTTAGCTTTACGGATTCTGGAGGAAAAAGAAAAAAAAGAAAAATGGTCGAAGAAAAAAATAATAGCAGGAGATCTCGATCGAACTCTTTCGGATGTGGAATAATATGGAACGGGCTTTGGAAAATGACCACAGGGTCGGGATGTGACGTCAAAATGAGGAGCAGCACTGTCTGGATAAAAATGTGTTAAATTAATTAACTTTGATGACATTGCAAAAAAGTATTCATCTACCTTGATTTCTTACGTGTTTTTCATCTATTCAAACTTGATTTTCAGTGATAAATCTGCAAAGAGAACTGTATTTTAAAGTAGAATGGAAAAAAAAAGAAAAAAAATGAAAAAGGGTCTTTCAAATAGTTTAAAAGCAAAAATTTGAAATATGGTATGGAGATTTATTGAGTTACTACTCTCTGGAACCTTTTGGATTTTTTATTTTTTAGCATACGTCCAGCATGAGAGTCCAACTCAATTTCATTTCGGGCCAAATTAAGGTCATAATGTCCTCCATGGGCAAGATGTATTGATGAAGCTGCTCATTAATAAACTGTTGAAATAGTGCAGCTGTCTCTGCGTTCAATGAGTACTTCTTAAAAATAACATCTTTTCACAAATATAAATAAATATGTATTTGACTTAACTGATTAATTAATATTAATATTTTCTGGGCCACATAAATAGCCACGGCGGGTCGGATTTGGCCCGTGGACCTTGAGTTTGATGCACGTTCTCTAGCAGGTTTGCAAATCTAAAGGGCTGAACGTTAATTTGAAAGTCTCCCCACATTTTCTATCACATGGATCTAATTTAACTGAGACTGCTCTGCTGTTGGTCTGGTTGTAATCCTCAAAAGCAATTTCTGAAAGTATTGTCCTATTTTTAGATCTAATCATCCCTCCCTCAACTCTGCCCATGTTATTCCCTCAGCATGATCCTGCCAGCGCCACGTTTCACCATGGGGATGGTCCTCTCAGGCTGTCGTAGCCTTGGTTTTCCTCCATGCGTATATAACTTTGCATGCTGGTTTTACTTCAGAACTGTTACATTTACGGATATTCAATTGTATTGAGGAGACTTGTAATGAGAACTGACTGCACTGGGTTTTATTTAGCAGCAACAGAGTAAAGGAGACTCAGATGATCAACTTATTAGAGTTTCACCTGTTAATAATTCTTAGAGCCATGCATTTCCTTCCACTTCACAATTTTACCCCACTTTGTTATAGTTTTTACAATAAAGAAATAGATAAAACTCTTGCAGAGAATTGATGTACTTTCGTCTATGCATGAGATGCTGATATTTGTGGAAAGGGATGTAAGAAAAAGCACAGCCTTTCCAAACTAATGACAAATACATACGTACAAATATATACGTTTATATATTACTGGTATATTTGTCATTTTGTTGAGGAGATTATTCCAAAAAGCAATTATTCCACAAAAAACCAACCAACAGAGAATCTGTTATAACCTGAATTTGTTATTTCATCTACATTGGACAACATTTCATTTTTTTTGTGTTGTGGCTCTCTGGTCTACCACACCAGGTCTGAATCAAATGTTTTTGGATGGAAAATGACAATATATTAAAAAGCTCTGTTTGTGTTTTCGTCTTATGTGCTGCAAGAAAAGTTTTTTTTTAAATTAGCGAATTCATAAAGGAGAAAATGAACATCTTTTTCTTATTATTTAACTATCAAGTTACCTCAAATTACTGAATTCAACCTGATGGGAATTCAAGAAGTTCGGTCGATGTGATTATAATTGATTGGTGGCAGGTCTCAGGATTCACTAATGACTATGTGATTCCAAACAGTTCAGACCGAATGAAACAGATTTCTTTATTTATTTCCGTTTCCAGGAAAGCCTCGCTCTAATCGTGCTCTCAATTTAAAGCATATTAATGTGATGAAGTTCAGGTTTGCAACGGAACGCGCTGCAGGTTTTACTGCTGTTTTTCCACTTTAGTCACACTGACATTAAATGAGTCTTTTCAATGATGCATTTTGACCTTTACGGTTTTCGCTTTTGACGTCTGTGGCCTCCGTCGCTCCCCCAACCCCTGACTACATGAACCACTAAAACGACAATCTGCTTCGTGCGAAGACGCAGGATTCTTCTGCCGCGCGCATTTGATGCATTAAATTGTAATGAACTTTGAATCTTTGCGTCCAACAAAATCAGCCTGATCAAAACAAAACTCACAGCGTGATTAAAAGGATTTTAATGTGGAAAAAAAATAAACTCAGACTCCTAGTTGTTTTCTTCAACTTAAACGCTGATTGTTTCTGACTTTTTCCTTCAAAACTGGAATATAAACCTTCCGCTGATTTATTGGAAAATTTTATTTCTGTTTTTTTTTTTTTTTTTTTACACAGATTCATTTGGAAATTTGCTTAAAAATATATGAATGAATTTGTTACTTAAAAGGAGGTCAGTGCAGGTCAGTTTTCACATCCATTTTCAAAGAGAATGGGGAATATCTTCGTTTCGCCTCAACATGTGATGTAATGTAAACGTCCGCTGCTCACAAACAGCATAAATAAATAACAAGGGGACCAACCCGCTTTGTCAGCCTTCACAGTTTCAGCATTTTAACGTTTGTTTGTTCATTTCCGCTTGAAAACGCTGACCCGACTCCTTTGTAGCGAGCACATGTGTGGAAGAGACCAGGGGAAGGGTAATATTTCAAGACGGAGCCGAGAAATGGAAAGAAAAAAAAAAAAAAAAGGTATTTTTCCAGCATGCAGACAGAGCAGTTCATCAGGCTGATGCACGTCTTTGAATGGAGCTAAAAACAACAACTTTGTGGAAAATGCGATACAGAGCTGAAGAGAGGGGAGTTTGGGCTAAACAAATGTCATTTTTGGATGCCGGGTGGATGAGAATGGGAAATATGATGAAAACGATGCATTCCTGCGAATTTACCTCACCGGCTTACCGGTTTCCTGGCCTTGATTAGAGGGACGCAATGATTTGTGGAACATTAAGATTAAGATCTCGGCTGTCCAGCTGACAATTACCAAAAGGAAACTATGAGCGCCTTTATCAGAAGTGACATTGGTTTTTATAAGAGGAAGTGCGATTATAGCCTGCACTTATCCACTCAAGCTGCAGTGACAGCAGAGCTTTCTAAAGGTTACCACTGTGCAACTTAAGAGGCTGCAGGTTTAAACCTCATATGGCTAAATTCAAACTGCTCGATTCGCAATGCTTCGCGAAAGTGTCTACGCTTCTTAAACTGAAATTTGACTTCTTGACTGCATTTTGTCACAACTGAAAACGTTAAAGTATCTTATTGGGGTTTTATGTGTGCATAAAGGTAAAGCTAAGCAAACAGTTGCATTTTCAAAATATTTTACAAACAAAAAAAATCTTAAAAGTGTTCTGTGCATTTGTGCTCGGCTCACTTTATTTCTAAATTACACAAAGGGTTCACTGTATTTACTAAGATACAAGACCTCTAAAGATGTGCTTGCTACCTTTATCTAGGGGCTTTATGTCATCCCGAAATAAAATGTACCAAACAGAAATGTACAAGCTATCTAGACCGTCGGCCTAAGCTGCTAGGTGAGGAGTGCATTAAGCAGGAGTCCAATGACAACTCTGGAGGAGCTGCAGAGATTCACAGCTTATGATGGAAAAACGTAACTATTTTAGCCTTCATGAAAGAATGGAAACTGAAAGACGCAGTTTCAGTTTTGTTCAAGTCCTGCCATGATGCCCTGTCAGCGTTAGCTCCTGGGCGTGGACCCCTTTATCATAGGCAATATGTAAAGAACATAAACTATAAGAATGTTTTCTTTTTCTCACTTTTATTCACTGTTTAATACTTATTACATTTGTTTAGTAAAGTGCTACCTCATACCTTCTGGTTTTAGCATGCTTTGCAGCAGGACGGTTCCTCCGCTCTTTTTCTTGACAGAAGCTCTTCCATGTAGCGCTTGCTAAGCTAGCATGACGAGCAAAGCAGCTCCATAAATTTGGCAGTCAGCCAATCAGAAAGATGAGCCTGGCAAATAATATTACATTGTTATTTTAACTTATATTTTATAATGACGTAAAAAACAGATTAGTTTATGATTTAAAAAAAAAAAACTTTAACTCTTTTAGTTTTATTGTCAAACACTGTGGCTTAAAAATACCCTGAACGCATCATAACATGAGCTAAATCCAACCTTGTAAAGCAAAGTTTTAGCTAAATATAGCCACAGTATAATGGCAAACGTCTAACATCCCTTGAACTATTACATCTTAAAATACAGGTTCTGAAAAATTACATTAAAATAGAACAGAACTTCAGCACAGTTGCGAGGAATGGAGATAGTAAATTAATATACTAATTTATTATCTAGTGTACTAAGTAAATCAGCATACTAGATATGCTCAGTATATTGAGTCATAATTGTCTATCAGTGTGTGCAGTGTTGCAATCAACTTTTTAATGCGCTGCATTTCAAATGTTACGCTCTTCACATAAATAATGCATTTGTTGAATTGGAACATCTGAGACATCTCACCAAAAGGTTTAAGAGAGCGTGTGTGTAACAAAGAAAGAGGAAAATGTGCACTAATCATA